>NW_026536082.1:0-183591 GCF_028551555.1 Melozone crissalis | reverse complement strand
CGTCTTTAGCCTCTCTTCTCGTCTACATCTTAGCAAAAAGCTTTTCCACTCTGTCTGGCAAGGAGAAACTGTGCCAGCACAGAAAACATCACCCATCGTGTTCTAGAGGCTGCACGGAGGTCTGCCGAGTGTTTTGCAAGAAGAGAAAGAAAGTTGTCCAAAACAGCTTGCAATCGAATGTTCATGTGAATAGAAAAGGCAGGAGAGTGGTCAGGTACTGTTTTCTCTCAGTTGGCAAGCTGCGCACCACAATCGCAGTGTTGTACAGCTTGTTTCATCACCTTTGCGAAGTTGCCGCTCTCTCCGGCTCCCGGAGGCGAAGAAGCTGCTTCTTCGCGCAAAGACGATTCTGCCGCTCACAGTGCTCTGCGGTGTGCGCCTTCTGCCGAAAGAGCCCCGGGAGCTGTGCTTAGCTCTGAGAAGAACCTTACGTGCTTCTTTAGCCTCTCTTCTCGTCTACATCTTAGCAAAAAGCTTTTCCACTCTGTCTGGCAAGGAGAAACTGTGCCAGCACAGAAAACATCTCCATCGTGTTCTAGAGGCTGCACGGAGGTCTGCCGAGTGTTTTGCAAGAAGAGAAAGAAAGTTGTCCAAAGCAGCTTGCAATCGAATGTTCATGTGAATAGAAAAGGCAGGAGAGTGGTCAGGTACTGTTTTCTCTCAGTTGGCAAGCTGCGCACACAATCGCAGTGTTGTACAGCTTGTTTCATCACCTTTGCGAAGTTGCCGCTATCTCCGGCTCCCGGAGACGAAGAAGCTGCTTCTTCGCGCAAAGACGATTCTGCCGCTCACAGTGCTCTGCGGTGTGCGCCTTCTGCCGAAAGAGGCCCGGGAGCGGTGCTTAGCTCTGCAGAGCACCGTACTTCGTCTTTAGCCTCTCTTCTCGTCTACATCTTAGCAAAAAAGCTTTTCCACTCTGTCCTGGCAAGGAGAAACTGTGCCAGCCCAGAAAACATCTCCCATCGTGTTCTAGAGGCTGCACGGAGGTCTGCCGAGTGTTTTGCAAGAAGAGAAAGAATGTTGTCCAAAACAGCTTCCAATCGAATGTTTCATGTGAATAGAAAAGGCAGGAGAGTGGTCAGGTACTGTTTTCTCTCAGTTGGCAAGCTGCGCACACAATCGCAGTGTTGTACAACTTGTTTCATCACCTTTGCGAAGTTGCCGCTCTCTCCGGCTCCCGGAGACGAAGAAGCTGCTTCTTCGCGCAAAGACGATTCTGCCGCTCACAGTGCTCTGCGGTGTGCGCCTTCTGCCGAAAGAGGTCCGGGAGCGGTGCTTAGCTCTGAGAAGCACCATACGTGCTTCTTTAGCCTTTCTTCTCGTCTACATCTTAGCAAAAAGCTTTTCCACTCTGTCTGGCAAGGAGAAACTGTGCCAGCACAGAAAACATCTCCCATCGTGTTCTAGAGGCTGCACGCAGGTCTGCCGAGTGTTTTGCAAGAAGAGAAAGAAAGTTGTCCAAAACAGCTTGAAATCGAATGTTCACGAGATTAGAAAAGGCAGGAGAGTGGTCAGGTACTGTTTTCTCTCAGTTGGCAAGCTGCGCACACAATCGCAGTGTTGTACAGCTTGTTTCATCACCTTTGCGAAGTTGCCGCTCTCTCCGGCTCCCGGAGACGAAGAAGCTGCTTCTTCGCGCAAAGACGATTCTGCCGCTCACAGTGCTCTGCGGTGTGCGCCTTCTGCCGAAAGAGGCCCGGGAGCGGTGCTTAGCTCTGAGAAGCACCATACGTGCTTCTTTAGCCTCTCTTCTCGTCTACATCTTAGCAAAAAGCTTTTCCCACTCTGTCTGGCAAGGAGAAACTGTGCCAGCCCAGAAAACATCTCCCATCGTGTTCTAGAGGCTGCACGGAGGTCTGCCGAGTGTTTTGCAAGAAGAGAAAGAAAGTTGTCCAAACAGCTTGCAATCGAATGTTCATCTGAATAGAAAAGGCAGGAGAGTGGTCAGGTACTGTTTTCTCTCAGTTGGCACGCTGCGCACACAATCGCAGTGTTGTACAGCTTGTTTCATCACCTTTGCGAAGTTGCCGCTCTCTCCGGCTCCCGGAGACGAAGAAGCTGCTTCTTCGCGCAAAGACGATTCTGCCGCTCACAGTGCTCTGCGGTGTGCGCCTTCTGCCGAAAGACGCCCGGGAGTGGTGCTTAGCTCTGCAGAGCACCGTACCTTCGTCTTTAGCCTCTCTTCTCGTCTACATCTTAGCAAAAGCTTTTCCACTCTGTCTGGCAAGGAGAAACTGTGCCAGCACAGAAAACATCACCCATCGTGTTCTAGAGGCTGCACGGAGGTCTGCCGAGTGTTTTGCAAGAAGAGAAAGAAAGTTGTCCAAAACAGCTTGCAATCGAATGTTCATGTGAATAGAAAAGGCAGGAGAGTGGTCAGGTACTGTTTTCTCTCAGTTGGCAAGCTGCGCACACAATCGCAGTGTTGTACAGCTTGTTTCATCACCTTTGCGAAGTTGCCCGCTCTCTCCGGCTCCCGGAGGCGAAGAAGCTGCTTCTTCGCGCAAAGACGATTCTGCCGCTCACAGTGCTCTGCGGTGTGCGCCTTCTGCCGAAAGAGCCCCGGGAGCTGTGCTTAGCTCTGAGAAGAACCTTACGTGCTTCTTTAGCCTCTCTTCTCGTCTACATCTTAGCAAAAAGCTTTTCACTCTGTCTGGCAAGGAGAAACTGTGCCAGCACAGAAAACATCTCCCATCGTGTTCTAGAGGCTGCACGGAGGTTCTGCCGAGTGTTTTGCAAGAAGAGAAAGAAAGTTGTCCAAAGCAGCTTGCAATCGAATGTTCATGTGAATAGAAAAGGCAGGAGAGTGGTCAGGTACTGTTTTCTCTCAGTTGGCAAGCTGCGCACACAATCGCAGTGTTGTACAGCTTGTTTCATCACCTTTGCGAAGTTGCCGCTATCTCCGGCTCCCGGAGACGAAGAAGCTGCTTCTTCGCGCAAAGACGATTCTGCCGCTCACAGTGCTCTGCGGTGTGCGCCTTCTGCCGAAAGAGGCCCGGGAGCGGTGCTTAGCTCTGCAGAGCACCGTACCTTCGTCTTTAGCCTCTCTTCTCGTCTACATCTTAGCAAAAAGCTTTTCCACTCTGTCTGGCAAGGAGAAACTGTGCCAGCCCAGAAAACATCTCCCATCGTGTTCTAGAGGCTGCACGGAGGTCTGCCGAGTGTTTTGCAAGAAGAGAAAGAATGTTGTCCAAAACAGCTTCCAATCGAATGTTCATGTGAATAGAAAAGGCAGGAGAGTGGTCAGGTACTGTTTTCTCTCAGTTGGCAAGCTGCGCACACAATCGCAGTGTTGTACAACTTGGTTCATCACCTTTGCGAAGTTGCCGCTCTCTCCGGCTCCCGGAGACGAAGAAGCTGCTTCTTCGCGCAAAGACGATTCTGCCGCTCACAGTGCTCTGCGGTGTGCGCCTTCTGCCGAAAGAGGTCCGGGAGCGGTGCTTAGCTCTGAGAAGCACCATACGTGCTTCTTTAGCCTTTCTTCTCGTCTACATCTTAGCAAAAAGCTTTTCCACTCTGTCTGGCAAGGAGAAACTGTGCCAGCACAGAAAACATCTCCCATCGTGTTCTAGAGGCTGCACGCAGGTCTGCCGAGTGTTTTGCAAGAAGAGAAAGAAAGTTGTCCAAAACAGCTTGAAATCGAATGTTCACGAGATTAGAAAAGGCAGGAGAGTGGTCAGGTACTGTTTTCTCTCAGTTGGCAAGCTGCGCACCACAATCGCAGTGTTGTACAGCTTGTTTCATCACCTTTGCGAAGTTGCCGCTCTCTCCGGCTCCCGGAGACGAAGAAGCTGCTTCTTCGCGCAAAGACGATTCTGCCGCTCACAGTGCTCTGCGGTGTGCGCCTTCTGCCGAAAGAGGCCCGGGAGCGGTGCTTAGCTCTGCAGAGCACCGTACCTTCGTCTTTAGCCTCTCTTCTCGTCTACATCTTAGCAAAAAGCTTTTCCACTCTGTCTGGCAAGGAGAAACTGTGCCAGCACAGAAAACATCTCCCATCGTGTTCTAGAGGCTGCACGCAGTCTGCCGAGTGTTTTGCAAGAAGAGAAAGAAAGTTGTCCAAACAGCTTGCAATCGAATGTTCATCTGAATAGAAAAGGCAGGAGAGTGTCAGGTACTGTTTTCTCTCAGTTGGCAAGCTGCGCACACACAATCGCAGTGTTGTACAGCTTGTTTCATCACCTTTGCGAAGTTGCCGCTCTCTCCGGCTCCCGGAGACGAAGAAGCTGCTTCTTCGCGCAAAGACGATTCTGCCGCTCACAGTGCTCTGCGGTGTGCGCCTTCTGCCGAAAGAGGCCCGGGAGCGGTGCTTAGCTCTGCAGAGCACCGTACCTTCGTCTTTAGCCTCTCTTCTCGTCTACATCTTAGCAAAAAGCTTTCCACTCTGTCTGGCAAGGAGAAACTGTGCCAGCACAGAAAACATCTCCCATCGTGTTCTAGAGGCTGCACGCAGGTCTGCCGAGTGTTTTGCAAGAAGAGAAAGAAAGTTGTCCAAAACAGCTTGCAATCGAATGTTCATCTGAATAGAAAAGGCAGGAGAGTGGTCAGGTACTGTTTTCTCTCAGTTGGCAAGCTGCGCACACAATCGCAGTGTTGTACAGCTTGTTTCATCACCTTTGCGAAGTTGCCGCTCTCTCCGGCTCCCGGAGACGAAGAAGCTGCTTCTTCGCGCAAAGACGATTCTGCCGCTCACAGTGCTCTGCGGTGTGCGCCTTCTGCCGAAAGAGGTCCGGGAGCGGTGCTTAGCTCTGAGAAGCACCGTACCTTCGTCTTTAGCCTCTCTTCTCGTCTACATCTTAGCAAAAAGCTTTTCCACTCTGTCTGGCAAGGAGAAACTGTGCCAGCACAGAAAACATCTCCCATCGTGTTCTAGAGGCTGCACGGAGGTCTGCGAGTGTTTTGCAAGAAGAGAAAGAAAGTTGTCCAAAACAGCTTGCAATCGAATGTTCATGTGAATAGAAAAGGCAGGAGAGTGGTCAGGTACTGTTTTCTCTCACTTGGCAAGCTGCGAACACAATCGCAGTGTTGTACAGCTTGTTTTATCACCTTTGCGAAGTTGCCGCTCTCTCCGGCTCCCGGAGACGAAGAAGCTGCTTCTTCGCGCAAAGACGATTCTGCCGCTCACAGTGCTCTGCGGTGTGCGCCTTCTGCCGAAAGACGCCCGGGAGCTGTGCTTAGCTCTGAGAAGCACCATACGTGCTTCTTTAGCCTCTCTTCTCGTCTACATCTTAGCAAAAAGCTTTTCCACTCTGTCTGGCAAGGAGAAACTGTGCCAGCACAGAAAACATCTCCCATCGTGTTCTAGAGGCTGCACGGAGGTCTGCCGAGTGTTTTGCAAGAAGAGAAAGAAAGTTGTCCAAAACAGCTTGCAATCGAATGTTCACGTGAATAGAAAAGGCAGGAGAGTGGTCAGGTACTGTTTTCTCTCAGTTGGCACGCTGCGCACACAATCGCAGTGTTGTACAGCTTGTTTCATCACCTTTGCGAAGTTGCCGCTCTCTCCGGCTCCCGGAGACGAAGAAGCTGCTTCTTCGCGCAAAGACGATTCTGCCGCTCACAGTGCTCTGCGGTGTGCGCCTTCTGCCGAAAGAGGCCCGGGAGCGGTGCTTAGCTCTGCAGAGCACCGTACCTTCGTCTTTAGCCTCTCTTCTCGTCTACATCTTAGCAAAAAGCTTTTCCACTCTGTCTGGCAAGGAGAAACTGTGCCAGCACAAAAAAACATCTCCCATCGTGTTCTAGAGGCTGCACGGAGGTCTGCCGAGTGTTTTGCAAGAAGAGAAAGAAAGTTGTCCAAAACAGCTTGCAATCGAATGTTCATGTGAATAGAAAAGGCAGGAGAGTGGTCAGGTACTGTTTTCTCTCAGTTGGCAAGCTGCGCACCACAATCGCAGTGTTGTACAGCTTGTTTCATCACCTTTGCGAAGTTGCCGCTCTCTCCGGCTCCCGGAGACGAAGAAGCTGCTTCTTCGCGCAAAGACGATTCTGCCGCTCACAGTGCTCTGCGGTGTGCGCCTTCTGCCGAAAGAGGCCCGGGAGCGGTGCTTAGCTCTGCAGAGCACCGTACCTTCGTCTTTAGCCTCTCTTCTCGTCTACATCTTAGCAAAAAGCTTTTCCACTCTGTCTGGCAAGGAGAAACTGTGCCAGCCCAGAAAACATCTCCCATCGTGTTCTAGAGGCTGCACGGAGGTCTGCCGAGTGTTTTGCAAGAAGAGAAAGAAAGTTGTCCAAACAGCTTGCAATCGAATGTTCACGTGAATAGAAAAGGCAGGAGAGTGGTCAGGTACTGTTTTCTCTCACTTGGCAAGCTGCGAACACAATCGCAGTGTTGTACAGCTTGTTTCATCACCTTTGCGAAGTTGCCGCTCTCTCCGGCTCGCGGAGACGAAGAAGCTGCTTCTTCGCGCAAAGACGATTCTGCCGCTCACAGTGCTCTGCGGTTTGCGCCTTCTGCCGAAAGACGCCCGGGAGCGGTGCTTAGCTCTGCAGAGCACCGTACCTTCGTCTTTAGCCTCTCTTCTCGTCTACATCTTAGCAAAAAGCTTTTCCACTCTGTCTGGCAAGGAGAAACTGTGCCAGCACAGAAAACATCTCCCATCGTGTTCTAGAGGCTGCACGGAGGTCTGCCGAGTGTTTTGCAAGAAGAGAAAGAAAGTTGTCCAAAACAGCTTGCAATCGAATGTCATGTGAATAGAAAAGGCAGGAGAGTGGTCAGGTACTGTTTTCTCTCACTTGGCAAGCTGCGCACACAATCGCAGTGTTGTACAGCTTGTTTCATCACCTTTGCGAAGTTGCCGCTCTCTCCGGCTCGCGGAGACGAAGAAGCTGCTTCTTCGCGCAAAGAACGATTCTGCCGCTCACAGTGCTCTGCGGTGTGCGCCTTCTGCCGAAAGAGCCCCGGGAGCTGTGCTTAGCTCTGAGAAGAACCTTACGTGCTTCTTTAGCCTCTCTTCTCGTCTACATCTTAGCAAAAAGCTTTTCCACTCTGTCTGGCAAGGAGAAACTGTGCCAGCACAGAAAACATCTCCCATCGTGTTCTAGAGGCTGCACGGAGGTCTGCCGAGTGTTTTGCAAGAAGAGAAAGAAAGTTGTCCAAAGCAGCTTGCAATCGAATGTTCATGTGAATAGAAAAGGCAGGAGAGTGGTCAGGTACTGTTTTCTCTCACTTGGCAAGCTGCGCACACAATCGCAGTGTTGTACAGCTTGTTTCATCACCTTGCGAAGTTGCCGCTATCTCCGGCTCCCGGAGACGAAGAAGCTGCTTCTTCGCGCAAAGACGATTCTGCCGCTCACAGTGCTCTGCGGTGTGCGCCTTCTGCCGAAAGACGCCCGGGAGCGGTGCTTAGCTCTGCAGAGCACCGTACCTTCGTCTTTAGCCTCTCTTCTCGTCTACATCTTAGCAAAAAGCTTTTCCACTCTGTCTGGCAAGGAGAAACTGTGCCAGCACAGAAAACATCTCCCATCGTGTTCTAGAGGCTGCACGGAGGTCTGCCGAGTGTTTTGCAAGAAGAGAAAGAAAGTTGTCCAAAACAGCTTGCAATCGAATGTTCATGTGACTAGAAAAGGCAGGAGAGTGGTCAGGTACTGTTTTCTCTCAGTTGGCACGCTGCGCACACAATCGCAGTGTTGTACAGCTTGTTTCATCACCTTTGCGAAGTTGCCGCTCTCTCCGGCTCCCGGAGACGAAGAAGCTGCTTCTTCGCGCAAAGACGATTCTGCCGCTCACAGTGCTCTGCGGTGTGCGCCTTCTGCCGAAAGAGGTCCGGGAGCGGTGCTTAGCTCTGAGAAGCACCATACGTGCTTCTTTAGCCTCTCTTCTCGTCTACATCTTAGCAAAAAGCTTTTCCACTCTGTCTGGCAAGGAGAAACTGTGCCAGCACAGAAAACATCTCCCATCGTGTTCTAGAGGCTGCACGGAGGTCTGCCGAGTGTTTTGCAAGAAGAGAAAGAAAGTTGTCCAAAACAGCTTGCAATCGAATGTTCATGTGAATAGAAAAGGCAGGAGAGTGGTCAGGTACTGTTTTCTCTCACTTGGCAAGCTGCGAACACAATCGCAGTGTTGTACAGCTTGTTTCATCACCTTTGCCAAGTTGCCGCTCTCCTCCGGCTCCCGGAGACGAAGAAGCTGCTTCTTCGCGCAAAGACGATTCTGCCGCTCACAGTGCTCTGCGGTGTGCGCCTTCTGCCGAAAGACGCCCGGGAGCGGTGCTTAGCTCTGAGAAGCACCGTACCTTCGTCTTTAGCCTCTCTTCTCGTCTACATCTTAGCAAAAAGCTTTTCCACTCTGTCTGGCAAGGAGAAACTGTGCCAGCACAGAAAACATCTCCCATCGTGTTCTAGAGGCTGCACGGAGGTCTGCCGAGTGTTTTGCAAGAAGAGAAAGAAAGTTGTCCAAAACAGCTTGCAATCGAATGTTCATCTGAATAGAAAAGGCAGGAGAGTGGTCAGGTACTGTTTTCTCTCAGTTGGCAAGCTGCGCACACAATCGCAGTGTTGTACAGCTTGTTTCATCACCTTTGCCAAGTTGCCGCTCTCTCCGGCTCCCGGAGACGAAGAAGCTGCTTCTTCGCGCAAAGACGATTCTGCCGCTCACAGTGCTCTGCTGTGTGCGCCTTCTGCCGAAAGAGCCCCGGGAGCGGTGCTTAGCTCTGCAGAGAGCACCGTACCTTCGTCTTTAGCCTCTCTTCTCGTCTACATCTTAGCAAAAAGCTTTTCACTCTGTCTGGCAAGGAGAAACTGTGCCAGCCCAGAAAACATCTCCAATCGTGTTCTAGAGGCTGCACGGAGGTCTGCCGAGTGTTTTGCAAGAGAGAAAGAAAGTTGTCCAAAACAGCTTGCAATCGAATGTTCATGTGAATAGAAAAGGCAGGAGAGTGGTCAGGTACTGTTTTCTCTCAGTTGGCACGCTGCGCACAACAATCGCAGTGTTGTACAGCTTGTTTCATCACCTTTGCGAAGTTGCCGCTCTCTCCGGCTCCCGGAGACGAAGAAGCTGCTTCTTCGCGCAAAGACGATTCTGCCGCTCACAGTGCTCTGCGGGTGTGCGCCTTCTGCCGAAAGACGCCCGGGAGTGGTGCTTAGCTCTGCAGAGCACCGTACCTTCGTCTTTAGCCTCTCTTCTCGTCTACATCTTAGCAAAAAGCTTTTCCACTCTGTCTGGCAAGGAGAAACTGTGCCAGCACAGAAAACATCACCCATCGTGTTCTAGAGGCTGCACGGAGGTCTGCCGAGTGTTTTGCAAGAAGAGAAAGAAAGTTGTCCAAAACAGCTTGCAATCGAATGTTCATGTGAATAGAAAAGGCAGGAGAGTGGTCAGGTACTGTTTTCTCTCAGTTGGCAAGCTGCGCACACAATCGCAGTGTTGTACAGCTTGTTTCATCACCTTTGCGAAGTTGCCGCTCTCTCCGGCTCCCGGAGGCGAAGAAGCTGCTTCTTCGCGCAAAGACGATTCTGCCGCTCACAGTGCTCTGCGGTGTGCGCCTTCTGCCGAAAGAGCCCCGGGAGCTGTGCTTAGCTCTGAGAAGAACCTTACGTGCTTCTTTAGCCTCTCTTCTCGTCTACATCTTAGCAAAAAGCTTTTCCACTCTGTCTGGCAAGGAGAAACTGTGCCAGCACAGAAAACATCTCCCATCGTGTTCTAGAGGCTGCACGGAGGTCTGCCGAGTGTTTTGCAAGAAGAGAAAGAAAGTTGTCCAAAACAGCTTGCAATCGAATGTTCATCTGAATAGAAAAGGCAGGAGAGTGGTCAGGTACTGTTTTCTCTCAGTTGGCAAGCTGCGCACACAATCGCAGTGTTGTACAGCTTGTTTCATCACCTTTGCGAAGTTGCCGCTATCTCCGGCTCCCGGAGACGAAGAAGCTGCTTCTTCGCGCAAAGACGATTCTGCCGCTCACAGTGCTCTGCGGTGTGCGCCTTCTGCCGAAAGAGGCCCGGGAGCGGTGCTTAGCTCTGCAGAGCACCGTACCTTCGTCTTTAGCCTCTCTTCTCGTCTACATCTTAGCAAAAAGCTTTTCCACTCTGTCTGGCAAGGAGAAACTGTGCCAGCACAGAAAACATCTCCCATCGTGTTCTAGAGGCTGCACGGAGGTCTGCCGAGTGTTTTGCAAGAAGAGAAAGAAAGTTGTCCAAAACAGCTTGCAATCGAATGTTCATGTGACTAGAAAAGGCAGGAGAGTGGTCAGGTACTGTTTTCTCTCAGTTGGCACGCTGCGCACACAATCGCAGTGTTGTACAGCTTGTTTCATCACCTTTGCGAAGTTGCCGCTCTCTCCGGCTCCCGGAGACGAAGAAGCTGCTTCTTCGCGCAAAGACGATTCTGCCGCTCACAGTGCTCTGCGGTGTGCGCCTTCTGCCGAAAGAGGTCCGGGAGCGGTGCTTAGCTCTGAGAAGCACCATACGTGCTTCTTTAGCCTCTCTTCTCGTCTACATCTTAGCAAAAAGCTTTTCCACTCTGTCTGGCAAGGAGAAACTGTGCCAGCACAGAAAACATCTCCCATCGTGTTCTAGAGGCTGCACGGAGGTCTGCCGAGTGTTTTGCAAGAAGAGAAAGAAAGTTGTCCAAAACAGCTTGCAATCGAATGTTCATGTGAATAGAAAAGGCAGGAGAGTGGTCAGGTACTGTTTTCTCTCAGTTGGCAAGCTGCGAACACAATCGCAGTGTTGTACAGCTTGTTTCATCACCTTTGCCAAGTTGCCGCTCTCTCCGGCTCCCGGAGACGAAGAAGCTGCTTCTTCGCGCAAAGACGATTCTGCCGCTCACAGTGCTCTGCGGTGTGCGCCTTCTGCCGAAAGACGCCCGGGAGCGGTGCTTAGCTCTGCAGAGCACCGTACCTTCGTCTTTAGCCTCTCTTCTCGTCTACATCTTAGCAAAAAGCTTTTCCACTCTGTCTGGCAAGGAGAAACTGTGCCAGCACAGAAAACATCTCCCATCGTGTTCTAGAGGCTGCACGGAGGTCTGCCGAGTGTTTTGCAAGAAGAGAAAGAAAGTTGTCCAAAACAGCTTGCAATCGAATGTTCATGTGAATAGAAAAGGCAGGAGAGTGGTCAGGTACTGTTTTCTCTCAGTTGGCAAGCTGCGCACACAATCGCAGTGTTGTACAGCTTGTTTCATCACCTTTGCGAAGTTGCCGCTCTCTCCGGCTCCCGGAGACGAAGAAGCTGCTTCTTCGCGCAAAGACGATTCTGCCGCTCACAGTGCTCTGCGGTGTGCGCCTTCTGCCGAAAGAGGTCCGGGAGCGGTGCTGAGCTCTGCAGAGCACCGTACCTTCGTCTTTAGCCTCTCTTCTCGTCTACATCTTAGCAAAAAGCTTTTTCCACTCTGTCTGGCAAGGAGAAACTGTGCCAGCCCAGAAAACATCTCCCATCGTGTTCTAGAGGCTGCACGGAGGTCTGCCGAGTGTTTTGCAAGAAGAGAAAGAAAGTTGTCCAAAACAGCTTGCAATCGAATGTTCATGTGAATAGAAAAGGCAGGAGAGTGGTCAGGTACTGTTTTCTCTCAGTTGGCACGCTGCGCACACAATCGCAGTGTTGTACAGCTTGTTTCATCACCTTTGCGAAGTTGCCGCTCTCTCCGGCTCCCGGAGACGAAGAAGCTGCTTCTTCGCGCAAAGACGATTCTGCCGCTCACAGTGCTCTGCGGTGTGCGCCTTCCGCCGAAAGAGGTCCGGGAGCTGTGCTTAGCTCTGAGAAGAACCATACGTGCTTCTTTAGCCTCTCTTCTCGTCTACATCTTAGCAAAAAGCTTTTCCACTCTGTCTGGCAAGGAGAAACTGTGCCAGCACAGAAAACATCTCCAATCGTGTTCTAGAGGCTGCACGGAGGTCTGCCGAGTGTTTTGCAAGAAGAGAAAGAAAGTTGTCCAAAACAGCTTGCAATCGAATGTTCATGTGAATAGAAAAGGCAGGAGAGTGGTCAGGTACTGTTTTCTCTCAGTTGGCAAGCTGCGCACACAATCGCAGTGTTGTACAGCTTGTTTCATCACCTTTGCGAAGTTGCCGCTCTCTCCGGCTCCCGGAGACGAAGAAGCTGCTTCTTCGCGCAAAGACGATTCTGCCGCTCACAGTGCTCTGCCGGTGTGCGCCTTCTGCTGAAAGACGCCCGGGAGCGGTGCTTAGCTCTGCAGAGCACCGTACCTTCGTCTTTAGCCTCTCTTCTCGTCTACATCTTAGCAAAAAGCTTTTCCACTCTGTCTGGCAAGGAGAAACTGTGCCAGCACAGAAAACATCTCCCATCGTGTTCTAGAGGCTGCACGGAGGTCTGCCGAGTGTTTTGCAAGAAGAGAAAGAAAGTTGTCCAAAACAGCTTGCAATCGAATGTTCATGTGAATAGAAAAGGCAGGAGAGTGGTCAGGTACTGTTTTCTCTCAGTTGGCACGCTGCGCACACAATCGCAGTGTTGTACAGCTTGTTTCATCACCTTTGCGAAGTTGCCGCTCTCTCCGGCTCCCGGAGACGAAGAAGCTGCTTCTTCGCGCAAAGACGATTCTGCCGCTCACAGTGCTCTGCGGTGTGCGCCTTCTGCCGAAAGAGGTCCGGGAGCGGTGCTTAGCTCTGCAGAGCACCGTACCTTCGTCTTTAGCCTCTCTTCTCGTCTACATCTTAGCAAAAGCTTTTCCACTCTGTCTGGCAAGGAGAAACTGTGCCAGCCCAGAAAACATCTCCCATCGTGTTCTAGAGGCTGCACGGAGGTCTGCCGAGTGTTTTGCAAGAAGAGAAAGAAAGTTGTCCAAAACAGCTTGCAATCGAATGTTCATGTGAATAGAAA
This sequence comes from Melozone crissalis, assembly GCF_028551555.1. Lineage (NCBI taxonomy): Eukaryota > Metazoa > Chordata > Aves > Passeriformes > Passerellidae > Melozone > Melozone crissalis. The sequence continues at coordinate 170,834 of NW_026536082.1, read as the reverse complement.
AGGCAGGAGAGTGGTCAGGTACTGTTTTCTCTCAGTTGGCACGCTGCGCACACAATCGCAGTGTTGTACAGCTTGTTTCATCACCTTTGCGAAGTTGCCGCTCTCTCCGGCTCCCGGAGACGAAGAAGCTGCTTCTTCGCGCAAAGACGATTCTGCCGCTCACAGTGCTCTGCGGTGTGCGCCTTCTGCCGAAAGAGCCCCGGGACCTGTGCTTAGCTCTGAGAGGCACCGTACATGCTTCTTTAGCCTCTCTTCTCGTCTACATCTTAGCAAAAAGCTTTTCCACTCTGTCTGGCAAGGAGAAACTGTGCCAGCACAGAAAACATCTCCCATCGTGTTCTAGAGGCTGCACGGAGGTCTGCCGAGTGTTTTGCAAGAAGAGAAAGAAAGTTGTCCAAAACAGCTTGCAATCGAATGTTCATGTGAATAGAAAAGGCAGGAGACTGGTCAGGTACTGTTTTCTCTCACTTGGCAAGCTGCGCACACAATCGCAGTGTTGTACAGCTTGTTTCATCACCTTTGCCAAGTTGCCGCTCTCTCCGGCTCCCGGAGACGAAGAAGCTGCTTCTTCGCGCAAAGACGATTCTGCCGCTCACAGTGCTCTGCTGTGTGCGCCTTCTGCCGAAAGAGCCCCGGGTGCGGTGCTTAGCTCTGCAGAGCACCGTACCTTCGTCTTTAGCCTCTCTTCTCGTCTACATCTTAGCAAAAAGCTTTTCCACTCTGTCTGGCAAGGAGAAACTGTGCCAGCACAGAAAACATCTCCCATCGTGTTCTAGAGGCTGCACGGAGGTCTGCCGAGTGTTTTGCAAGAAGAGAAAGAAAGTTGTCCAAAACAGCTTGCAATCGAATGTTCATGTGAATAGAAAAGGCAGGAGAGTGGTCAGGTACTGTTTTCTCTCAGTTGGCACGCTGCGCACACAATCGCAGTGTTGTACAGCTTGTTTCATCACCTTTGCGAAGTTGCCGCTCTCTCCGGCTCCCGGAGACGAAGAAGCTGCTTCTTCGCGCAAAGACGATTCTGCCGCTCACAGTGCTCTGCGGTGTGCGCCTTCTGCCGAAAGAGCCCCGGGAGCTGTGCTTAGCTCTGAGAAGCACCATACGTGCTTCTTTAGCCTCTCTTCTCGTCTACATCTTAGCAAAAAGCTTTTCAAATCTGTCTGGCAAGGAGAAACTGTGCCAGCACAGAAGACATCTCCCATCGTGTTCTAGAGGCTGCACGGAGGTCTGCCGAGTGTTTTGCAAGAAGAGAAAGAAAGTTGTCCAAAACAGCTTGCAATCGAATGTTCATGTGAATAGAAAAGGCAGGAGAGTGGTCAGGTACTGTTTTCTCTCAGTTGGCAAGCTGCGCACACAATCGCAGTGTTGTACAGCTTGTTTCATCACCTTTGCCAAGTTGCCGCTCTCTCCGGCTCCCGGAGACGAAGAAGCTGCTTCTTCGCGCAAAGACGATTCTGCCGCTCACAGTGCTCTGCTGTGTGCGCCTTCTGCCGAAAGAGGCCCGGGAGCGGTGCTTAGCTCTGCAGAGCACCGTACCTTCGTCTTTAGCCTCTCTTCTCGTCTACATCTTAGCAAAAAGCTTTTCCACTCTGTCTGGCAAGGAGAAACTGTGCCAGCCCAGAAAACATCTCCCATCGTGTTCTAGAGGCTGCACGGAGGGTCTGCCGAGTGTTTTGCAAGAAGAGAAAGAAAGTTGTCCAAAACAGCTTGCAATCGAATGTTCATCTGAATAGAAAAGGCAGGAGAGTGGTCAGGTACTGTTTTCTCTCAGTTGGCAAGCTGCGCACACAATCGCAGTGTTGTACAGCTTGTTTCATCACCTTTGCGAAGTTGCCGCTCTCTCCGGCTCCCGGAGACGAAGAAGCTGCTTCTTCGCGCAAAGACGATTCTGCCGCTCACAGTGCTCTGCGGTGTGCGCCTTCTGCCGAAAGAGCCCCGGGAGCTGTGCTTAGCTCTGAGAAGCACCATACGTGCTTCTTTAGCCTCTCTTCTCGTCTACATCTTAGCAAAAAGCTTTTCCACTCTGTCTGGCAAGGAGAAACTGTGCCAGCACAGAAAACATCTCCCATCGTGTTCTAGAGGCTGCACGGAGGTCTGCCGAGTGTTTTGCAAGAAGAGAAAGAAAGTTGTCCAAAACAGCTTGCAATCGAATGTTCATGTGAATAGAAAAGGCAGGAGAGTGGTCAGGTACTGTTTTCTCTCAGTTGGCACGCTGCGCACACAATCGCAGTGTTGTACAGCTTGTTTCATCACCTTTGCCAAGTTGCCGCTCTCTCCGGCTCCCGGAGACGAAGAAGCTGCTTCTTCGCGCAAAGACGATTCTGCCGCTCACAGTGCTCTGCGGTGTGCGCCTTCTGCCGAAAGAGCCCCGGGAGCGGTGCTTAGCTCTGAGAAGCACCATACGTGCTTCTTTAGCCTCTCTTCTCGTCTACATCTTAGCAAAAAGCTTTTCCACTCTGTCTGGCAAGGAGAAACTGTGCCAGCACAGAAAACATCTCCCATCGTGTTCTAGAGGCTGCACGAGGTCTGCCGAGTGTTTGCAAGAAGAGAAAGAAAGTTGTCCAAAACAGCTTGCAATCGAAGGTTCATGTGAATAGAAAAGGCAGGAGAGTGGTCAGGTACTGTTTTCTCTCACTTGGCAAGCTGCGCACACAATCGCAGTGTTGTACAGCTTGTTTCATCACCTTTGCGAAGTTGCCGCTATCTCCGGCTCCCGGAGACGAAGAAGCTGCTTCTTCGCGCAAAGACGATTCTGCCGCTCACAGTGCTCTGCGGTGTGCGCCTTCTGCCGAAAGACGCCCGGGGAGCGGTGCTTAGCTCTGCAGAGCACCGTACCTTCGTCTTTAGCCTCTCTTCTCGTCTACATCTTAGCAAAAAGCTTTTCCACTCTGTCTGGCAAGGAGAAACTGTGCCAGCACAGAAAACATCTCCCATCGTGTTCTAGAGGCTGCACGGAGGTCTGCCGAGTGTTTTGCAAGAAGAGAAAGAAAGTTGTCCAAAACAGCTTGCAATCGAATGTTCATGTGACTAGAAAAGGCAGGAGAGTGGTCAGGTACTGTTTTCTCTCAGTTGGCACGCTGCGCACACAATCGCAGTGTTGTACAGCTTGTTTCATCACCTTTGCGAAGTTGCCGCTCTCTCCGGCTCCCGGAGACGAAGAAGCTGCTTCTTCGCGCAAAGACGATTCTGCCGCTCACAGTGCTCTGCGGTGTGCGCCTTCTGCCGAAAGAGGTCCGGGAGCGGTGCTTAGCTCTGAGAAGCACCATACGTGCTTCTTTAGCCTCTCTTCTCGTCTACATCTTAGCAAAAAGCTTTTCCACTCTGTCTGGCAAGGAGAAACTGTGCCAGCACAGAAAACATCTCCCATCGTGTTCTAGAGGCTGCACGGAGGTCTGCCGAGTGTTTTGCAAGAAGAGAAAGAAAGTTGTCCAAAACAGCTTGCAATCGAATGTTCATGTGAATAGAAAAGGCAGGAGAGTGGTCAGGTACTGTTTTCTCTCACTTGGCAAGCTGCGAACACAATCGCAGTGTTGTACAGCTTGTTTCATCACCTTTGCCAAGTTGCCGCTCTCTCCGGCTCCCGGAGACGAAGAAGCTGCTTCTTCGCGCAAAGACGATTCTGCCGCTCACAGTGCTCTGCGGTGTGCGCCTTCTGCCGAAAGACGCCCGGGAGCGGTGCTTAGCTCTGCAGAGCACCGTACCTTCGTCTTTAGCCTCTCTTCTCGTCTACATCTTAGCAAAAAGCTTTTCCACTCTGTCTGGCAAGGAGAAACTGTGCCAGCACAGAAAACATCTCCCATCGTGTTCTAGAGGCTGCACGGAGGTCTGCCGAGTGTTTTGCAAGAAGAGAAAGAAAGTTGTCCAAAACAGCTTGCAATCGAATGTTCATGTGAATAGAAAAGGCAGGAGAGTGGTCAGGTACTGTTTTCTCTCAGTTGGCAAGCTGCGCACACAATCGCAGTGTTGTACAGCTTGTTTCATCACCTTTGCGAAGTTGCCGCTCTCTCCGGCTCCCGGAGACGAAGAAGCTGCTTCTTCGCGCAAAGACGATTCTGCCGCTCACAGTGCTCTGCGGTGTGCGCCTTCTGCCGAAAGACGTCCGGGAGCTGTGCTTAGCTCTGCAGAGCACCGTACCTTCGTCTTTAGCCTCTCTTCTCGTCTACATCTTAGCAAAAAGCTTTTCCACTCTGTCTGGCAAGGAGAAACTGTGCCAGCACAAAAAACATCTCCCATCGTGTTCTAGAGGCTGCACGGAGGTCTGCCGAGTGTTTTGCAAGAAGAGAAAGAAAGTTGTCCAAAACAGCTTGCAATCGAATGTTCATGTGAATAGAAAAGGCAGGAGAGTGGTCAGGTACTGTTTTCTCTCAGTTGGCAAGCTGCGCACACAATCGCAGTGTTGTACAGCTTGTTTCATCACCTTTGCGAAGTTGCCGCTCTCTCCGGCTCCCGGAGACGAAGAAGCTGCTTCTTCGCGCAAAGACGATTCTGCCGCTCACAGTGCTCTGCGGTGTGCGCCTTCTGCCGAAAGAGCCCCGGAGCGGTGCTTAGCTCTGAGAAGCACCATACGTGCTTCTTTAGCCTCTCTTCTCATCTACATCTTAGCAAAAAGCTTTTCCACTCTGTCTGGCAAGGAGAAACTGTGCCAGCACAAAAAACATCTCCCATCGTGTTCTAGAGGCTGCACGGAGGTCTGCCGAGTGTTTTGCAAGAAGAGAAAGAAAGTTGTCCAAAACACCTTGCAATCGAATGTTCATGTGAATAGAAAAGGCAGGAGAGTGGTCAGGTACTGTTTTCTCTCACTTGGCAAGCTGCGAACACAATCGCAGTGTTGTACAGCTTGTTTCATCACCTTTGCGAAGTTGCCGCTCTCTCCGGCTCGCGGAGACGAAGAAGCTGCTTCTTCGCGCAAAGACGATTCTGCCGCTCACAGTGCTCTGCGGTGTGCGCCTTCTGCCGAAAGAGCCCCGGGAGCGGTGCTTAGCTCTGAGAAGCACCATACGTGCTTCTTTAGCCTTTCTTCTCTTCTACATCTTAGCAAAAAGCTTTTCCACTCTGTCTGGCAAGGAGAAACTGTGCCAGCACAGAAAACATCTCCCATCGTGTTCTAGAGGCTGCACGCAGGTCTGCCGAGTGTTTTGCAAGAAGAGAAAGAAAGTTGTCCAAAACAGCTTGCAATCGAATGTTCACGTGAATAGAAAAGGCAGGAGAGTGGTCAGGTACTGTTTTCTCTCAGTTGGCACGCTACGCACACAATCGCAGTGTTGTACAGCTTGTTTCATCACCTTTGCGAAGTTGCCGCTCTCTCCGGCTCCCGGAGACGAAGAAGCTGCTTCTTCGCGCAAAGACGATTCTGCCGCTCACAGTGCTCTGCGGTGTGCGCCTTCTGCCGAAAGAGCCCCGGGAGCTGTGCTTAGCTCTGAGAAGCACCATACGTGCTTCTTTAGCCTCTCTTCTCGTCTACATCTTAGCAAAAAGCTTTTCCACTCTGTCTGGCAAGGAGAAACTGTGCCAGCCCAGAAAACATCTCCCATCGTGTTCTAGAGGCTGCACGGAGGTCTGCCGAGTGTTTTGCAAGAAGAGAAAGAAAGTTGTCCAAAACAGCTTGCAATCGAATGTTCATGTGAATAGAAAAGGCAGGAGAGTGGTCAGGTACTGTTTTCTCTCAGTTGGCAAGCTGCGCACACAATCGCAGTGTTGTACAGCTTGTTTCATCACCTTTGCGAAGTTGCCGCTCTCTCCGGCTCCCGGAGACGAAGAAGCTGCTTCTTCGCGCAAAGACGATTCTGCCCCTCATAGTGCTCTGCGGTGTGCGCCTTCTGCCGAAAGAGCCCCGGGAGCTGTGCTTAGCTCTGCAGAGCACCGTACCTTCGTCTTTAGCCTCTCTTCTCGTCTACATCTTAGCAAAAAGCTTTTCCACTCTGTCTGGCAAGGAGAAACTGTGCCAGCACAGAAAACATCTCCCATCGTGTTCTAGAGGCTGCACGGAGGTCTGCCGAGTGTTTTGCAAGAAGAGAAAGAAAGTTGTCCAAAACAGCTTGCAATCGAATGTTCATCTGAATAGAAAAGGCAGGAGAGTGGTCAGGTACTGTTTTCTCTCAGTTGGCAAGCTGCGCACACAATCGCAGTGTTGTACAGCTTGTTTCATCACCTTTGCGAAGTTGCCGCTCTCTCCGGCTCCCGGAGACGAAGAAGCTGCTTCTTCGCGCAAAGACGATTCTGCCGCTCACAGTGCTCTGCGGTGTGCGCCTTCTGCCGAAAGAGGCCCGGGAGCGGTGCTTAGCTCTGCAGAGCACCGTACCTTCGTCTTTAGCCTCTCTTCTCGTCTACATCTTAGCAAAAAGCTTTTCCACTCTGTCTGGCAAGGAGAAACTGTGCCAGCCCAGAAAACATCTCCCATCGTGTTCTAGAGGCTGCACGGAGGTCTGCCGAGTGTTTTGCAAGAAGAGAAAGAAAGTTGTCCAAAACAGCTTGCAATCGAATGTTCATGTGAATAGAAAAGGCAGGAGAGTGGTCAGGTACTGTTTTCTCTCACTTGGCAAGCGGCGCACACAATCGCAGTGTTGTACAGCTTGTTTCATCACCTTTGCGAAGTTGCCGCTCTCTCCGGCTCCCGGAGACGAAGAAGCTGCTTCTTCGCGCAAAGACGATTCTGCCGCTCACAGTGCTCTGCGGTGTGCGCCTTCTGCCGAAAGAGCCCCGGGAGCTGTGCTTAGCTCTGAGAAGCACCATACGTGCTTCTTTAGCCTCTCTTCTCGTCTACATCTTAGCAAAAAGCTTTTCCACTCTGTCTGGCAAGGAGAAACTGTGCCAGCCCAGAAAACATCTCCCATCGTGTTCTAGAGGCTGCACGGAGGTCTGCCGAGTGTTTTGCAAGAAGAGAAAGAATGTTGTCCAAAACAGCTTCCAATCGAATGTTCATGTGAATAGAAAAGGCAGGAGAGTGGTCAGGTACTGTTTTCTCTCAGTTGGCAAGCTGCGCACACAATCGCAGTGTTGTACAGCTTGTTTCATCACCTTTGCGAAGTTGCCGCTCTCTCCGGCTCCCGGAGACGAAGAAGCTGCTTCTTCGCGCAAAGACGATTCTGCCGCTCACAGTGCTCTGCGGTGTGCGCCTTCTGCCGAAAGAGGTCCGGGAGCGGTGCTTAGCTCTGAGAAGCACCATACGTGCTTCTTTAGCCTTTCTTCTCGTCTACATCTTAGCAAAAAGCTTTTCCACTCTGTCTGGCAAGGAGAAACTGTGCCAGCACAGAAAACATCTCCCATCGTGTTCTAGAGGCTGCACGCAGGTCTGCCGAGTGTTTTGCAAGAAGAGAAAGAAAGTTGTCCAAAACAGCTTGAAATCGAATGTTCACGAGAATAGAAAAGGCAGGAGAGTGGTCAGGTACTGTTTTCTCTCAGTTGGCAAGCTGCGCACACAATCGCAGTGTTGTACAGCTTGTTTCATCACCTTTGCGAAGTTGCCGCTCTCTCCGGCTCCCGGAGACGAAGAAGCTGCTTCTTCGCGCAAAGACGATTCTGCCGCTCACAGTGCTCTGCGGTGTGCGCCTTCTGCCGAAAGAGGTCCGGGAGCGGTGCTTAGCTCTGCAGAGCACCGTACCTTCGTCTTTAGCCTCTCTTCTCGTCTACATCTTAGCAAAAAGCTTTTCCACTCTGTCTGGCAAGGAGAAACTGTGCCAGCACAGAAAACATCTCCCATCGTGTTCTAGAGGCTGCACGGAGGTCTGCCGAGTGTTTTGCAAGAAGAGAAAGAAAGTTGTCCAAAACAGCTTGCAATCGAATGTTCATGTGAATAGAAAAGGCAGGAGAGTGGTCAGGTACTGTTTTCTCTCAGTTGGCAAGCTGCGCACACAATCGCAGTGTTGTACAGCTTGTTTCATCACCTTTGCGAAGTTGCCGCTCTCTCCGGCTCCCGGAGACGAAGAAGCTGCTTCTTCGCGCAAAGACGATTCTGCCGCTCACAGTGCTCTGCTGTGTGCGCCTTCTGCCGAAAGAGGCCCGGGAGCGGTGCTTAGCTCTGCAGAGCACCGTACCTTCGTCTTTAGCCTCTCTTCTCGTCTACATCTTAGCAAAAAGCTTTTCCACTCTGTCTGGCAAGGAGAAACTGTGCCAGCACAGAAAACATCTCCCATCGTGTTCTAGAGGCTGCACGCAGGTCTGCCGAGTGTTTTGCAAGAAGAGAAAGAAAGTTGTCCAAAACAGCTTGCAATCGAATGTTCATGTGAATAGAAAAGGCAGGAGAGTGGTCAGGTACTGTTTTCTCTCAGTTGGCAAGCTGCGCACACAATCGCAGTGTTGTACAGCTTGTTTCATCACCTTTGCGAAGTTGCCGCTCTCTCCGGCTCCCGGAGACGAAGAAGCTGCTTCTTCGCGCAAAGACGATTCTGCCGCTCACAGTGCTCTGCGGTGTGCGCCTTCTGCCGAAAGAGGTCCGGGAGCGGTGCTTAGCTCTGCAGAGCACCGTACCTTCGTCTTTAGCCTCTCTTCTCGTCTACATCTTAGCAAAAAGCTTTTCCACTCTGTCTGGCAAGGAGAAACTGTGCCAGCACAAAAAACATCTCCCATCGTGTTCTAGAGGCTGCACGCAGGTCTGCCGAGTGTTTTGCAAGAAGAGAAAGAAAGTTGTCCAAAACAGCTTGCAATCGAATGTTCATGTGAATAGAAAAGGCAGGAGAGTGGTCAGGTACTGTTTTCTCTCAGTTGGCAAGCTGCGCACACAATCGCAGTGTTGTACAGCTTGTTTCATCACCTTTGCGAAGTTGCCGCTCTCTCCGGCTCCCGGAGACGAAGAAGCTGCTTCTTCGCGCAAAGACGATTCTGCCGCTCACAGTGCTCTGCGGTGTGCGCCTTCTGCCGAAAGAGGTCCGGGAGCGGTGCTTAGCTCTGAGAAGCACCGTACCTTCGTCTTTAGCCTCTCTTCTCGTCTACATCTTAGCAAAAAGCTTTTCCACTCTGTCTGGCAAGGAGAAACTGTGCCAGCACAGAAAACATCTCCCATCGTGTTCTAGAGGCTGCACGCAGGTCTGCCGAGTGTTTTGCAAGAAGAGAAAGAAAGTTGTCCAAAACAGCTTGCAATCGAATGTTCATGTGAATAGAAAAGGCAGGAGAGTGGTCAGGTACTGTTTTCTCTCACTTGGCAAGCTGCGAACACAATCGCAGTGTTGTACAGCTTGTTTTATCACCTTTGCGAAGTTGCCGCTCTCTCCGGCTCGCGGAGACGAAGAAGCTGCTTCTTCGCGCAAAGACGATTCTGCCGCTCACAGTGCTCTGCGGTGTGCGCCTTCTGCCGAAAGACGCCCGGGAGCTGTGCTTAGCTCTGAGAAGCACCATACGTGCTTCTTTAGCCTTTCTTCTCGTCTACATCTTAGCAAAAAGCTTTTCCACTCTGTCTGGCAAGGAGAAACTGTGCCAGCACAGAAAACATCTCCCATCGTGTTCTAGAGGCTGCACGGAGGTCTGCCGAGTGTTTTGCAAGAAGAGAAAGAAAGTTGTCCAAAACAGCTTGCAATCGAATGTTCACGTGAATAGAAAAGGCAGGAGAGTGGTCAGGTACTGTTTTCTCTCAGTTGGCACGCTGCGCACACAATCGCAGTGTTGTACAGCTTGTTTCATCACCTTTGCGAAGTTGCCGCTCTCTCCGGCTCCCGGAGACGAAGAAGCTGCTTCTTCGCGCAAAGACGATTCTGCCGCTCACAGTGCTCTGCGGTGTGCGCCTTCTGCCGAAAGAGGCCCGGGAGCGGTGCTTAGCTCTGCAGAGCACCGTACCTTCGTCTTTAGCCTCTCTTCTCGTCTACATCTTAGCAAAAAGCTTTTCCACTCTGTCTGGCAAGGAGAAACTGTGCCAGCACAGAAAACATCTCCCATCGTGTTCTAGAGGCTGCACGGAGGTCTGCCGAGTGTTTTGCAAGAAGAGAAAGAAAGTTGTCCAAAACAGCTTGCAATCGAATGTTCATGTGAATAGAAAAGGCAGGAGAGTGGTCAGGTACTGTTTTCTCTCACTTGGCAAGCTGCGAACACAATCGCAGTGTTGTACAGCTTGTTTCATCACCTTTGCGAAGTTGCCGCTCTCTCCGGCTCCCGGAGACGAAGAAGCTGCTTCTTCGCGCAAAGACGATTCTGCCGCTCACAGTGCTCTGCGGTGTGCGCCTTCTGCCGAAAGAGCCCCGGGAGCTGTGCTTAGCTCTGAGAGGCACCGTACATGCTTCTTTAGCCTCTCTTCTCGTCTACATCTTAGCAAAAAGCTTTTCCACTCTGTCTGGCAAGGAGAAACTGTGCCAGCACAGAAAACATCTCCCATCGTGTTCTAGAGGCTGCACGGAGGTCTGCCGAGTGTTTTGCAAGAAGAGAAAGAAAGTTGTCCAAAACAGCTTGCAATCGAATGTTCACGAGAATAGAAAAGGCAGGAGAGTGGTCAGGTACTGTTTTCTCTCACTTGGCAAGCTGTGCACACAATCGCAGTGTTGTACAGCTTGTTTCATCACCTTTGCCAAGTTGCGGCTCTCTCCGGCTCCCGGAGACGAAGAAGCTGCTTCTTCGCGCAAAGACGATTCTGCCGCTCACAGTGCTCTGCTGTGTGCTCCTTCTGCCGAAAGAGGCCCGGGAACGGTGCTTAGCTCTGCAGAGCACCGTACCTTCGTCTTTAGCCTCTCTTCTCGTCTACATCTTAGCAAAAAGCTTTTCCACTCTGTCTGGCAAGGAGAAACTGTGCCAGCACAGAAAACATCTCCCATCGTGTTCTAGAGGCTGCACGGAGGTCTGCCGAGTGTTTTGCAAGAAGAGAAAGAAAGTTGTCCAAAACAGCTTGCAATCGAATGTTCATGTGAATAGAAAAGGCAGGAGAGTGGTCAGGTACTGTTTTCTCTCAGTTGGCACGCTGCGCACACAATCGCAGTGTTGTACAGCTTGTTTCATCACCTTTGCGAAGTTGCCGCTCTCTCCGGCTCGCGGAGACGAAGAAGCTGCTTCTTCGCGAAAAGACGATTCTGCCGCTCACAGTGCTCTGCTGTGTGCGCCTTCTGCCGAAAGAGGTCCGGGAGCGGTGCTTAGCGCTGAGAGGCACCGTACATGCTTCTTTAGCCTCTCTTCTCGTCTACATCTTAGCAAAAAGCTTTTCCACTCTGTCTGGCAAGGAGAAACTGTGCCAGCACAGAAAACATCTCCCATCGTGTTCTAGAGGCTGCACGGAGGTCTGCCGAGTGTTTTGCAAGAAGAGAAAGCAAGTTGTCCAAAACAGCTTGCAATCGAATGTTCATGTGAATAGAAAAGGCAGGAGAGTGGTCAGGTACTGTTTTCTCTCACTTGGCAAGCTGCGCACACAATCGCAGTGTTGTACAGCTTGTTTCATCACCTTTGCCAAGTTGCCGCTCTCTCCGGCTCCCGGAGACGAAGAAGCTGCTTCTTCGCGCAAAGACGATTCTGCCGCTCACAGTGCTCTGCTGTGTGCGCCTTCTGCCGAAAGAGGCCCGGGAGCGGTGCTTAGCTCTGCAGAGCACCGTACCTTCGTCTTTAGCCTCTCTTCTCGTCTACATCTTAGCAAAAAGCTTTTCCACTGTGTCTGGCAAGGAGAAACTGTGCCAGCACAGAAAACATCTCCCATCGTGTTCTAGAGGCTGCACGGAGGTCTGCCGAGTGTTTTGCAAGAAGAGAAAGAAAGTTGTCCAAAACAGCTTGCAATCGAATGTTCATGTGAATAGAAAAGGCAGGAGAGTGGTCAGGTACTGTTTTCTCTCAGTTGGCACGCTGCGCACACAATCGCAGTGTTGTACAGCTTGTTTCATCACCTTTGCGAAGTTGCCGCTCTCTCCGGCTCCCGGAGACGAAGAAGCTGCTTCTTCGCGCAAAGACGATTCTGCCGCTCACAGTGCTCTGCGGTGTGCGCCTTCTGCCGAAAGAGCCCCGGGAGCTGTGCTTAGCTCTGAGAAGCACCATACGTGCTTCTTTAGCCTCTCTTCTCGTCTACATCTTAGCAAAAAGCTTTTCCACTCTCTCTGGCAAGGAGAAACTGTGCCAGCACAGAAAACATCTCCCATCGTGTTCTAGAGGCTGCACGGAGGTCTGCCGAGTGTTTTGCAAGAAGAGAAAGAAAGTTGTCCAAAACAGCTTGCAATCGAATGTTCATGTGAATAGAAAAGGCAGGAGAGTGGTCAGGTACTGTTTTCTCTCACTTGGCAAGCTGCGCACACAATCGCAGTGTTGTACAGCTTGTTTCATCACCTTTGCGAAGTTGCCGCTCTCTCCGGCTCCCGGAGACGAAGAAGCTGCTTCTTCGCGCAAAGACGATTCTGCCGCTCACAGTGCTCTGCTGCTGTGCGCCTTCTGCCGAAAGAGGCCCGGTAGCGGTGCTTAGCTCTGCAGAGCACCGTACCTTCGTCTTTAGCCTCTCTTCTCGTCTACATCTTAGCAAAAAGCTTTTCCACTCTGTCTGGCAAGGAGAAACTGTGCCAGCACAGAAAACATCTCCCATCGTGTTCTAGAGGCTGCACGGAGGTCTGCCGAGTGTTTTGCAAGAAGAGAAAGAAAGTTGTCCAAAACAGCTTGCAATCGAATGTTCATGTGAATAGAAAAGGCAGGAGAGTGGTCAGGTACTGTTTTCTCTCAGTTGGCACGCTGCGCACACAATCGCAGTGTTGTACAGCTTGTTTCATCACCTTTGCGAAGTTGCCGCTCTCTCCGGCTCCCGGAGACGAAGAAGCTGCTTCTTCGCGCAAAGACGATTCTGCCGCTCACAGTGCTCTGCGGTGTGCGCCTTCTGCCGAAAGAGCCCCGGGAGGGGTACTTAGCTCTGCGGAGAACCGTACCTTCGTCTTTAGCCTCTCTTCTCGTCTACATCTTAGCAAAAAGCTTTTCCACTCTGTCTGGCAAGGAGAAACTGTGCCAGCACAGAAAACATCTCCCATCGTGTTCTAGAGGCTGCACGGAGGTCTGCCGAGTGTTTTGCAAGAAGAGAAAGAAAGTTGTCCAAAACAGCTTGCAATCGAATGTTCATGTGAATAGAAAAGGCAGGAGAGTGGTCAGGTACTGTTTTCTCTCACTTGGCAAGCTGCGAACACAATCGCAGTGTTGTACAGCTTGTTTCATCACCTTTGCGAAGTTGCCGCTCTCTCCGGCTCCCGGAGACGAAGAAGCTGCTTCTTCGCGCAAAGACGATTCTGCCGCTCACAGTGCTCTGCGGTGTGCGCCTTCTGCCGAAAGAGCCCCGGGAGCGGTGCTTAGCTCTGCAGAGCACCATACGTGCTTCTTTAGCCTCTCTTCTCGTCTACATCTTAGCAAAAAGCTTTTCCACTCTGTCTGGCAAGGAGAAACTGTGCCAGCACAGAAAACATCTCCCATCGTGTTCTAGAGGCTGCACGGAGGTCTGCCGAGTGTTTTGCAAGAAGAGAAAGAAAGTTGTCCAAAACAGCTTGCAATCGAATGTTCATCTGAATAGAAAAGGCAGGAGAGTGGTCAGGTACTGTTTTCTCTCAGTTGGCAAGCTGCGCACACAATCGCAGTGTTGTACAGCTTGTTTCATCACCTTTGCCAAGTTGCCGCTCTCTCCGGCTCCCGGAGACGAAGAAGCTGCTTCTTCGCGCAAAGACGATTCTGCCGCTCACAGTGCTCTGCTGTGTGCGCCTTCTGCCGAAAGAGCCCCGGGAGCGGTGCTTAGCTTTGCAGAGCACCGTACCTTCGTCTTTAGCCTCTCTTCTCGTCTACATCTTAGCAAAAAGCTTTTCCACTCTGTCTGGCAAGGAGAAACTGTGCCAGCCCAGAAAACATCTCCAATCGTGTTCTAGAGGCTGCACGGAGGTCTGCCGAGTGTTTTGCAAGAAGAGAAAGAAAGTTGTCCAAAACAGCTTGCAATCGAATGTTCATGTGAATAGAAAAGGCAGGAGAGTGGTCAGGTACTGTTTTCTCTCAGTTGGCACGCTGCGCACACAATCGCAGTGTTGTACAGCTTGTTTCATCACCTTTGCGAAGTTGCCGCTCTCTCCGGCTCCCGGAGACGAAGAAGCTGCTTCTTCGCGCAAAGACGATTCTGCCGCTCACAGTGCTCTGCGGTGTGCGCCTTCTGCCGAAAGAGCCCCGGGAGCTGTGCTTAGCTCTGAGAAGCACCTTACGTGCTTCTTTAGCCTCTCTTCTCGTCTACATCTTAGCAAAAAGTTTTTCCACTCTGTCTGGCAAGGAGAAACTGTGCCAGCACAGAAAACATCTCCCATCGTGTTCTAGAGGCTGCACACAGGTCTGCCGAGTGTTTTGCAAGAAGAGAAAGAAAGTTGTCCAAAACAGCTTGCAATCGAATGTTCATGTGAATAGAAAAGGCAGGAGAGTGGTCAGGTACTGTTTTCTCTCAGTTGGCAAGCTGCGCACACAATCGCAGTGTTGTACAGCTTGTTTCATCACCTTTGCGAAGTTGCCGCTCTCTCCGGCTCCCGGAGACGAAGAAGCTGCTTCTTCGCGCAAAGACGATTCTGCCGCTCACAGTGCTCTGCGGTGTGCGCCTTCTGCCGAAAGAGGTCCGGGAGCGGTGCTTAGCTCTGCAGAGCACCGTACCTTCGTCTTTAGCCTCTCTTCTCGTCTACATCTTAGCAAAAAGCTTTTCCACTCTGTCTGGCAAGGAGAAACTGTGCCAGCCCAGAAAACATCTCCCATCGTGTTCTAGAGGCTGCACGGAGGTCTGCCGAGTGTTTTGCAAGAAGAGAAAGAAAGTTGTCCAAAACAGCTTGCAATCGAATGTTCATGTGAATAGAAAAGGCAGGAGAGTGGTCAGGTACTGTTTTCTCTCACTTGGCAAGCGGCGCACACAATCGCAGTGTTGTACAGCTTGTTTCATCACCTTTGCGAAGTTGCCGCTCTCTCCGGCTCCCGGAGACGAAGAAGCTGCTTCTTCGCGCAAAGACGATTCTGCCGCTCACAGTGCTCTGCGGTGTGCGCCTTCTGCCGAAAGAGCCCCGGGAGCTGTGCTTAGCTCTGAGAAGCACCATACGTGCTTCTTTAGCCTCTCTTCTCGTCTACATCTTAGCAAAAAGCTTTTCCACTCTGTCTGGCAAGGAGAAACTGTGCCAGCACAAAAAACATCTCCCATCGTGTTCTAGAGGCTGCACGGAGGTCTGCCGAGTGTTTTGCAAGAAGAGAAAGAAAGTTGTCCAAAACAGCTTGCAATCGAATGTTCATGTGAATAGAAAAGGCAGGAGAGTGGTCAGGTACTGTTTTCTCTCACTTGGCAAGCTGCGCACACAATCGCAGTGTTGTACAGCTTGTTTCATCACCTTTGCGAAGTTGCCGCTCTCTCCGGCTCCCGGAGACGAAGAAGCTGCTTCTTCGCGCAAAGACGATTCTGCCGCTCACAGTGCTCTGCGGTGTGCGCCTTCTGCCGAAAGAGCCCCGGGAGCGGTGCTTAGCTCTGCAGAGCACCGTACCTTCGTCTTTAGCCTCTCTTCTCGTCTACATCTTAGCAAAAAGCTTTTCCACTCTGTCTGGCAAGGAGAAACTGTGCCAGCACAAAAAACATCTCCCATCGTGTTCTAGAGGCTGCACGGAGGTCTGCCGAGTGTTTTGCAAGAAGAGAAAGAAAGTTGTCCAAAACAGCTTGCAATCGAATGTTCATGTGAATAGAAAAGGCAGGAGAGTGGTCAGGTACTGTTTTCTCTCACTTGGCAAGCTGCGAACACAATCGCAGTGTTGTACAGCTTGTTTCATCACCTTTGCGAAGTTGCCGCTCTCTCCGGCTCCCGGAGACGAAGAAGCTGCTTCTTCGCGCAAAGACGATTCTGCCGCTCACAGTGCTCTGCGGTGTGCGCCTTCTGCCGAAAGAGCCCCGGGAGCTGTGCTTAGCTCTGAGAGGCACCGTACATGCTTCTTTAGCCTCTCTTCTCGTCTACATCTTAGCAAAAAGCTTTTCCACTCTGTCTGGCAAGGAGAAACTGTGCCAGCACAGAAAACATCTCCCATCGTGTTCTAGAGGCTGCACGGAGGTCTGCCGAGTGTTTTGCAAGAAGAGAAAGAAAGTTGTCCAAAACAGCTTGCAATCGAATGTTCATGTGAATAGAAAAGGCAGGAGAGTGGTCAGGTACTGTTTTCTCTAATTTGGCATGCTGCGCACACAATCGCAGTGTTGTACAGCTTGTTTCATCACCTTTGCGAAGTTGCCGCTCTCTCCGGCTCCCGGAGACGAAGAAGCTGCTTCTTCGCGAAAAGACGATTCTGCCGCTCACAGTGCTCTGCTGTGTGCGCCTTCTGCCGAAAGAGGCCCGGGAGCGGTGCTTAGCGCTGAGAGGCACCGTACATGCTTCTTTAGCCTCTCTTCTCGTCTACATCTTAGCAAAAAGCTTTTCCACTCTGTCTGGCAAGGAGAAACTGTGCCAGCACAGAAAACATCTCCCATCGTGTTCTAGAGGCTGCACGGAGGTCTGCCGAGTGTTTTGCAAGAAGAGAAAGAAAGTTGTCCAAAACAGCTTGCAATCGAATGTTCATGTGAATAGAAAAGGCAGGAGAGTGGTCAGGTACTGTTTTCTCTCACTTGGCAAGCTGCGCACACAATCGCAGTGTTGTACAGCTTGTTTCATCACCTTTGCGAAGTTGCCGCTCTCTCCGGCTCCCGGAGACGAAGAAGCTGCTTCTTCGCGCAAAGACGATTCTGCCGCTCACAGTGCTCTGCTGTGTGCGCCTTCTGCCGAAAGAGGCCCGGGAGCGGTGCTTAGCTCTGCAGAGCACCGTACCTTCGTCTTTAGCCTCTCTTCTCGTCTACATCTTAGCAAAAAGCTTTTCCACTCTGTCTGGCAAGGAGAAACTGTGCCAGCACAGAAAACATCTCCCATCGTGTTCTAGAGGCTGCACGGAGGTCTGCCGAGTGTTTTGCAAGAAGAGAAAGAAAGTTGTCCAAAACAGCTTGCAATCGAATGTTCATGTGAATAGAAAAGGCAGGAGAGTGGTCAGGTACTGTTTTCTCTCAGTTGGCAAGCTGCGCACACAATCGCAGTGTTGTACAGCTTGTTTCATCACCTTTGCGAAGTTGCCGCTCTCTCCGGCTCCCGGAGACGAAGAAGCTGCTTCTTCGCGCAAAGACGATTCTGCCGCTCACAGTGCTCTGCTGCTGTGCGCCTTCTGCCGAAAGAGGCCCGGGAGCTGTGCTTAGCTCTGCAGATCACCGTACCTTCGTCTTTAGCCTCTCTTCTCGTCTACATCTTAGCAAAAAGCTTTTCCACTCTGTCTGGCAAGGAGAAACTGTGCCAGCACAGAAAACATCTCCCATCGTGTTCTAGAGGCTGCACGGAGGTCTGCCGAGTGTTTTGCAAGAAGAGAAAGAAAGTTGTCCAAAACAGCTTGCAATCGAATGTTCATGTGAATAGAAAAGGCAGGAGAGTGGTCAGGTACTGTTTTCTCTCAGTTGGCACGCTGCGCACACAATCGCAGTGTTGTACAGCTTGTTTCATCACCTTTGCGAAGTTGCCGCTCTCTCCGGCTCCCGGAGACGAAGAAGCTGCTTCTTCGCGCAAAGACGATTCTGCCGCTCACAGTGCTCTGCGGTGTGCGCCTTCTGCCGAAAGAGCCCCGGGAGCGGTACTTAGCTCTGCAGAGAACCGTACCTTCGTCTTTAGCCTCTCTTCTCGTCTACATCTTAGCAAAAAGCTTTTCCACTCTGTCTGGCAAGGAGAAACTGTGCCAGCACAGAAAACATCTCCCATCGTGTTCTAGAGGCTGCACGGAGGTCTGCCGAGTGTTTTGCAAGAAGAGAAAGAAAGTTGTCCAAAACAGCTTGCAATCGAATGTTCATGTGAATAGAAAAGGCAGGAGAGTGGTCAGGTACTGTTTTCTCTCACTTGGCAAGCTGCGAACACAATCGCAGTGTTGTACAGCTTGTTTCATCACCTTTGCGAAGTTGCCGCTCTCTCCGGCTCGCGGAGACGAAGAAGCTGCTTCTTCGCGCAAAGACGATTCTGCCGCTCACAGTGCTCTGCGGTGTGCGCCTTCTGCCGAAAGAGCCCCGGGAGCGGTGCTTAGCTCTGAGAAGCACCATACGTGCTTCTTTAGCCTCTCTTCTCGTCTACATCTTAGCAAAAAGCTTTTCCACTCTGTCTGGCAAGGAGAAACTGTGCCAGCACAGAAAACATCTCCCATCGTGTTCTAGAGGCTGCACGGAGGTCTGCCGAGTGTTTTGCAAGAAGAGAAAGAAAGTTGTCCAAAACAGCTTGCAATCGAATGTTCATGTGAATAGAAAAGGCAGGAGAGTGGTCAGGTACTGTTTTCTCTCAGTTGGCAAGCTGCGCACACAATCGCAGTGTTGTACAGCTTGTTTCATCACCTTTGCGAAGTTGCCGCTCTCTCCGGCTCCCGGAGACGAAGAAGCTGCTTCTTCGCGCAAAGACGATTCTGCCGCTCACAGTGCTCTGCTGTGTGCGCCTTCTGCCGAAAGAGGTCCGGGAGCGGTGCTTAGCTCTGCAGAGCACCGTACCTTCGTCTTTAGCCTCTCTTCTCGTCTACATCTTAGCAAAAAGCTTTTCCACTCTGTCTGGCAAGGAGAAACTGTGCCAGCACAAAAAACATCTCCCATCGTGTTCTAGAGGCTGCACGGAGGTCTGCCGAGTGTTTTGCAAGAAGAGAAAGAAAGTTGTCCAAAACAGCTTGCAATCGAATGTTCATCTGAATAGAAAAGGCAGGAGAGTGGTCAGGTACTGTTTTCTCTCAGTTGGCACGCTACGCACACAATCGCAGTGTTGTACAGCTTGTTTCATCACCTTTGCGAAGTTGCCGCTCTCTCCGGCTCCCGGAGACGAAGAAGCTGCTTCTTCGCGCAAAGACGATTCTGCCGCTCACAGTGCTCTGCGGTGTGCGCCTTCTGCCGAAAGAGCCCCGGGAGCTGTGCTTAGCTCTGAGAAGCACCATACGTGCTTCTTTAGCCTCTCTTCTCGTCTACATCTTAGCAAAAAGCTTTTCCACTCTGTCTGGCAAGGAGAAACTGTGCCAGCACAAAAAACATCTCCCATCGTGTTCTAGAGGCTGCACGGAGGTCTGCCGAGTGTTTTGCAAGAAGAGAAAGAAAGTTGTCCAAAACAGCTTGCAATCGAATGTTCATGTGAATAGAAAAGGCAGGAGAGTGGTCAGGTACTGTTTTCTCTCACTTGGCAAGCTGCGCACACAATCGCAGTGTTGTACAGCTTGTTTCATCACCTTTGCGAAGTTGCCGCTCTCTCCGGCTCCCGGAGACGAAGAAGCTGCTTCTTCGCGCAAAGACGATTCTGCCGCTCACAGTGCTCTGCGGTGTGCGCCTTCTGCCGAAAGAGGTCCGGGAGCGGTGCTTAGCTCTGAGAAGCACCATACGTGCTTCTTTAGCCTTTCTTCTCGTCTACATCTTAGCAAAAAGCTTTTCCACTCTGTCTGGCAAGGAGAAACTGTGCCAGCACAGAAAACATCTCCCATCGTGTTCTAGAGGCTGCACGGAGGTCTGCCGAGTGTTTTGCAAGAAGAGAAAGAAAGTTGTCCAAAACAGCTTGCAATCGAATGTTCATGTGAATAGAAAAGGCAGGAGAGTGGTCAGGTACTGTTTTTTCTCAGATGGCACGCTGCGCACACAATCGCAGTGTTGTACAGCTTGTTTCATCACCTTTGCGAAGTTGCCGCTCTCTCCGGCTCCCGGAGACGAAGAAGCTGCTTCTTCGCGCAAAGATGATTCTGCCGCTCACAGTGCTCTGCGGTGTGCGCCTTCTGCCGAAAGAGCCCCGGGAGCGGTGCTTAGCTCTGAGAAGCACCATACGTGCTTCTTTAGCCTCTCTTCTCGTCTACATCTTAGCAAATGCTTTTCCACTCTGTCTGGCAAGGAGAAACTGTGCCAGCACAGAAAACATCTCCAATCGTGTTCTAGAGGCTGCACGGAGGTCTGCCGAGTGTTTTGCAAGAAGAGAAAGAAAGTTGTCCAAAACAGCTTGCAATCGAATGTTCATGTGAATAGAAAAGGCAGGAGAGTGGTCAGGTACTGTTTTCTCTCAGTTGGCAAGCTGCGCACACAATCGCAGTGTTGTACAGCTTGTTTCATCACCTTTGCGAAGTTGCCGCTCTCTCCGGCTCCCGGAGACGAAGAAGCTGCTTCTTCGCGCAAAGACGATTCTGCCGCTCACAGTGCTCTGCTGTGTGCGCCTTCTGCCGAAAGAGGCCCGGGAGCGGTGCTTAGCTCTGCAGTGCACCGTACCTTCGTCTTTAGCCTCTCTTCTCGTCTACATCTTAGCAAAAAGCTTTTCCACTCTGTCTGGCAAGGAGAAACTGTGCCAGCCCAGAAAACATCTCCCATCGTGTTCTAGAGGCTGCACGGAGGTCTGCCGAGTGTTTTGCAAGAAGAGAAAGAAAGTTGTCCAAAACAGCTTGCAATCGAATGTTCATGTGAATAGAAAAGGCAGGAGAGTGGTCAGGTACTGTTTTCTCTCAGTTGGCAAGCGGCGCACACAATCGCAGTGTTGTACAGCTTGTTTCATCACCTTTGCGAAGTTGCCGCTCTCTCCGGCTCCCGGAGACGAAGAAGCTGCTTCTTCGCGCAAAGACGATTCTGCCGCTCACAGTGCTCTGCGGTGTGCGCCTTCTGCCGAAAGAGGCCCGGGAGCGGTGCTTAGCTCTGCAGAGCACCGTACCTTCGTCTTTAGCCTCTCTTCTCGTCTACATCTTAGCAAAAAGCTTTTCCACTCTTTCTGGCAAGGAGAAACTGTGCCAGCACAGAAAACATCTCCCATCGTGTTCTAGAGGCTGCACGGAGGTCTGCCGAGTGTTTTGCAAGAAGAGAAAGAAAGTTGTCCAAAACAGCTTGCAATCGAATGTTCATGTGAATAGAAAAGGCAGGAGAGTGGTCAGGTACTGTTTTCTCTCAGTTGGCAAGCTGCGCACACAATCGCAGGGTTGTACAGCTTGTTTCATCACCTTTGCCAAGTTGCCGCTCTCTCCGGCTCCCGGAGACGAAGAAGCTGCTTCTTCGCGCAAAGACGATTCTGCCGCTCACAGTGCTCTGCGGTGTGCGCCTTCTGCCGAAAGAGCCCCGGGAGCTGTGCTTAGCTCTGAGAGGCACCGTACATGCTTCTTTAGCCTCTCTTCTCGTCTACATCTTAGCAAAAAGCTTTTCCACTCTGTCTGGCAAGGAGAAACTGTGCCAGCACAGAAAACATCTCCCATCGTGTTCTAGAGGCTGCACGGAGGTCTGCCGAGTGTTTTGCAAGAAGAGAAAGAAAGTTGTCCAAAACAGCTTGCAATCGAATGTTCACGTGAATAGAAAAGGCAGGAGAGTGGTCAGGTACTGTTTTCTCTCAGTTGGCACGCTGCGCACACAATCGCAGTGTTGTACAGCTTGTTTCATCACCTTTGCGAAGTTGCCGCTCTCTCCGGCTCCCGGAGACGAAGAAGCTGCTTCTTCGCGCAAAGACGATTCTGCCGCTCACAGTGCTCTGCGGTGTGCGCCTTCTGCCGAAAGAGGTCCGGGAGCGGTGCTTAGCTCTGCAGAGCACCGTACCTTCGTCTTTAGCCTCTCTTCTCGTCTACATCTTAGCAAAAAGCTTTTCCACTCTGTCTGGCAAGGAGAAACTGTGCCAGCACAGAAAACATCTCCCATCGTGTTCTAGAGGCTGCACGGAGGTCTGCCGAGTGTTTTGCAAGAAGAGAAAGAAAGTTGTCCAAAACAGCTTGCAATCGAATGTTCATGTGAATAGAAAAGGCAGGAGAGTGGTCAGGTACTGTTTTCTCTCAGTTGGCAAGATGCGCACACAATCGCAGTGTTGTACAGCTTGTTTCATCACCTTTGCGAAGTTGCCGCTCTCTCCGGCTCCCGGAGACGAAGAAGCTGCTTCTTCGCGCAAAGACGATTCTGCCGCTCACAGTGCTCTGCGGTGTGCGCCTTCTGCCGAAAGAGCCCCGGGAGCTGTGCTTAGCTCTGAGAGGCACCGTACATGCTTCTTTAGCCTCTCTTCTCGTCTACATCTTAGCAAAAAGCTTTTCCACTCTGTCTGGCAAGGAGAAACTGTGCCAGCACAGAAAACATCTCCCATCGTGTTCTAGAGGCTGCACGGAGGTCTGCCGAGTGTTTTGCAAGAAGAGAAAGAAAGTTGTCCAAAACAGCTTGCAATCGAATGTTCACGAGAATAGAAAAGGCAGGAGAGTGGTCAGGTACTGTTTTCTCTCACTTGGCAAGCTGTGCACACAATCGCAGTGTTGTACAGCTTGTTTCATCACCTTTGCCAAGTTGCGGCTCTCTCCGGCTCCCGGAGACGAAGAAGCTGCTTCTTCGCGCAAAGACGATTCTGCCGCTCACAGTGCTCTGCTGTGTGCTCCTTCTGCCGAAAGAGGCCCGGGAACGGTGCTTAGCTCTGCAGAGCACCGTACCTTCGTCTTTAGCCTCTCTTCTCGTCTACATCTTAGCAAAAAGCTTTTCCACTCTGTCTGGCAAGGAGAAACTGTGCCAGCACAGAAAACATCTCCCATCGTGTTCTAGAGGCTGCACGGAGGTCTGCCGAGTGTTTTGCAAGAAGAGAAAGAAAGTTGTCCAAAACAGCTTGCAATCGAATGTTCATGTGAATAGAAAAGGCAGGAGAGTGGTCAGGTACTGTTTTCTCTCAGTTGGCACGCTGCGCACACAATCGCAGTGTTGTACAGCTTGTTTCATCACCTTTGCGAAGTTGCCGCTCTCTCCGGCTCCCGGAGACGAAGAAGCTGCTTCTTCGCGAAAAGACGATTCTGCCGCTCACAGTGCTCTGCTGTGTGCGCCTTCTGCCGAAAGAGGTCCGGGAGCGGTGCTTAGCGCTGAGAGGCACCGTACATGCTTCTTTAGCCTCTCTTCTCGTCTACATCTTAGCAAAAAGCTTTTCCACTCTGTCTGGCAAGGAGAAACTGTGCCAGCACAGAAAACATCTCCCATCGTGTTCTAGAGGCTGCACGGAGGTCTGCCGAGTGTTTTGCAAGAAGAGAAAGCAAGTTGTCCAAAACAGCTTGCAATCGAATGTTCATGTGAATAGAAAAGGCAGGAGAGTGGTCAGGTACTGTTTTCTCTCACTTGGCAAGCTGCGCACACAATCGCAGTGTTGTACAGCTTGTTTCATCACCTTTGCCAAGTTGCCGCTCTCTCCGGCTCCCGGAGACGAAGAAGCTGCTTCTTCGCGCAAAGACGATTCTGCCGCTCACAGTGCTCTGCTGTGTGCGCCTTCTGCCGAAAGAGGCCCGGGAGCGGTGCTTAGCTCTGCAGAGCACCGTACCTTCGTCTTTAGCCTCTCTTCTCGTCTACATCTTAGCAAAAAGCTTTTCCACTCTGTCTGGCAAGGAGAAACTGTGCCAGCACAGAAAACATCTCCCATCGTGTTCTAGAGGCTGCACGGAGGTCTGCCGAGTGTTTTGCAAGAAGAGAAAGAAAGTTGTCCAAAACAGCTTGCAATCGAATGTTCATGTGAATAGAAAAGGCAGGAGAGTGGTCAGGTACTGTTTTCTCTCAGTTGGCACGCTGCGCACACAATCGCAGTGTTGTACAGCTTGTTTCATCACCTTTGCGAAGTTGCCGCTCTCTCCGGCTCCCGGAGACGAAGAAGCTGCTTCTTCGCGCAAAGACGATTCTGCCGCTCACAGTGCTCTGCGGTGTGCGCCTTCTGCCGAAAGAGCCCCGGGAGCTGTGCTTAGCTCTGAGAAGCACCATACGTGCTTCTTTAGCCTCTCTTCTCGTCTACATCTTAGCAAAAAGCTTTTCCACTCTCTCTGGCAAGGAGAAACTGTGCCAGCACAGAAAACATCTCCCATCGTGTTCTAGAGGCTGCACGGAGGTCTGCCGAGTGTTTTGCAAGAAGAGAAAGAAAGTTGTCCAAAACAGCTTGCAATCGAATGTTCATGTGAATAGAAAAGGCAGGAGAGTGGTCAGGTACTGTCTTCTCTCACTTGGCAAGCTGCGCACACAATCGCAGTGTTGTACAGCTTGTTTCATCACCTTTGCGAAGTTGCCGCTCTCTCCGGCTCCCGGAGACGAAGAAGCTGCTTCTTCGCGCAAAGACGATTCTGCCGCTCACAGTGCTCTGCTGCTGTGCGCCTTCTGCCGAAAGAGGCCCGGTAGCGGTGCTTAGCTCTGCAGAGCACCGTACCTTCGTCTTTAGCCTCTCTTCTCGTCTACATCTTAGCAAAAAGCTTTTCCACTCTGTCTGGCAAGGAGAAACTGTGCCAGCACAGAAAACATCTCCCATCGTGTTCTAGAGGCTGCACGGAGGTCTGCCGAGTGTTTTGCAAGAAGAGAAAGAAAGTTGTCCAAAACAGCTTGCAATCGAATGTTCATGTGAATAGAAAAGGCAGGAGAGTGGTCAGGTACTGTTTTCTCTCAGTTGGCACGCTGCGCACACAATCGCAGTGTTGTACAGCTTGTTTCATCACCTTTGCGAAGTTGCCGCTCTCTCCGGCTCCCGGAGACGAAGAAGCTGCTTCTTCGCGCAAAGACGATTCTGCCGCTCACAGTGCTCTGCGGTGTGCGCCTTCTGCCGAAAGAGCCCCGGGAGGGGTACTTAGCTCTGCAGAGAACCGTACCTTCGTCTTTAGCCTCTCTTCTCGTCTACATCTTAGCAAAAAGCTTTTCCACTCTGTCTGGCAAGGAGAAACTGTGCCAGCACAGAAAACATCTCCCATCGTGTTCTAGAGGCTGCACGGAGGTCTGCCGAGTGTTTTGCAAGAAGAGAAAGAAAGTTGTCCAAAACAGCTTGCAATCGAATGTTCATGTGAATAGAAAAGGCAGGAGAGTGGTCAGGTACTGTTTTCTCTCACTTGGCAAGCTGCGAACACAATCGCAGTGTTGTACAGCTTGTTTCATCACCTTTGCGAAGTTGCCGCTCTCTCCGGCTCGCGGAGACGAAGAAGCTGCTTCTTCGCGCAAAGACGATTCTGCCGCTCACAGTGCTCTGCGGTGTGCGCCTTCTGCCGAAAGAGCCCCGGGAGCGGTGCTTAGCTCTGCAGAGCACCATACGTGCTTCTTTAGCCTCTCTTCTCGTCTACATCTTAGCAAAAAGCTTTTCCACTCTGTCTGGCAAGGAGAAACTGTGCCAGCACAGAAAACATCTCCCATCGTGTTCTAGAGGCTGCACGGAGGTCTGCCGAGTGTTTTGCAAGAAGAGAAAGAAAGTTGTCCAAAACAGCTTGCAATCGAATGTTCATCTGAATAGAAAAGGCAGGAGAGTGGTCAGGTACTGTTTTCTCTCAGTTGGCAAGCTGCGCACACAATCGCAGTGTTGTACAGCTTGTTTCATCACCTTTGCCAAGTTGCCGCTCTCTCCGGCTCCCGGAGACGAAGAAGCTGCTTCTTCGCGCAAAGACGATTCTGCCGCTCACAGTGCTCTGCTGTGTGCGCCTTCTGCCGAAAGAGCCCCGGGAGCGGTGCTTAGCTCTGCAGAGCACCGTACCTTCGTCTTTAGCCTCTCTTCTCGTCTACATCTTAGCAAAAAGCTTTTCCACTCTGTCTGGCAAGGAGAAACTGTGCCAGCCCAGAAAACATCTCCAATCGTGTTCTAGAGGCTGCACGGAGGTCTGCCGAGTGTTTTGCAAGAAGAGAAAGAAAGTTGTCCAAAACAGCTTGCAATCGAATGTTCATGTGAATAGAAAAGGCAGGAGAGTGGTCAGGTACTGTTTTCTCTCAGTTGGCACGCTGCGCACACAATCGCAGTGTTGTACAGCTTGTTTCATCACCTTTGCGAAGTTGCCGCTCTCTCCGGCTCCCGGAGACGAAGAAGCTGCTTCTTCGCGCAAAGACGATTCTGCCGCTCACAGTGCTCTGCGGTGTGCGCCTTCTGCCGAAAGAGCCCCGGGAGCTGTGCTTAGCTCTGAGAAGCACCTTACGTGCTTCTTTAGCCTCTCTTCTCGTCTACATCTTAGCAAAAAGTTTTTCCACTCTGTCTGGCAAGGAGAAACTGTGCCAGCACAGAAAACATCTCCCATCGTGTTCTAGAGGCTGCACACAGGTCTGCCGAGTGTTTTGCAAGAAGAGAAAGAAAGTTGTCCAAAACAGCTTGCAATCGAATGTTCATGTGAATAGAAAAGGCAGGAGAGTGGTCAGGTACTGTTTTCTCTCAGTTGGCAAGCTGCGCACACAATCGCAGTGTTGTAC
This sequence comes from Melozone crissalis, assembly GCF_028551555.1. Lineage (NCBI taxonomy): Eukaryota > Metazoa > Chordata > Aves > Passeriformes > Passerellidae > Melozone > Melozone crissalis. The sequence goes on along the minus strand of NW_026536082.1, from coordinate 144,784 downwards.
AGCTTGTTTCATCACCTTTGCGAAGTTGCCGCTCTCTCCGGCTCCCGGAGACGAAGAAGCTGCTTCTTCGCGCAAAGACGATTCTGCCGCTCACAGTGCTCTGCGGTGTGCGCCTTCTGCCGAAAGAGGTCCGGGAGCGGTGCTTAGCTCTGCAGAGCACCGTACCTTCGTCTTTAGCCTCTCTTCTCGTCTACATCTTAGCAAAAAGCTTTTCCACTCTGTCTGGCAAGGAGAAACTGTGCCAGCCCAGAAAACATCTCCCATCGTGTTCTAGAGGCTGCACGGAGGTCTGCCGAGTGTTTTGCAAGAAGAGAAAGAAAGTTGTCCAAAACAGCTTGCAATCGAATGTTCATGTGAATAGAAAAGGCAGGAGAGTGGTCAGGTACTGTTTTCTCTCACTTGGCAAGCGGCGCACACAATCGCAGTGTTGTACAGCTTGTTTCATCACCTTTGCGAAGTTGCCGCTCTCTCCGGCTCCCGGAGACGAAGAAGCTGCTTCTTCGCGCAAAGACGATTCTGCCGCTCACAGTGCTCTGCGGTGTGCGCCTTCTGCCGAAAGAGCCCCGGGAGCTGTGCTTAGCTCTGAGAAGCACCATACGTGCTTCTTTAGCCTCTCTTCTCGTCTACATCTTAGCAAAAAGCTTTTCCACTCTGTCTGGCAAGGAGAAACTGTGCCAGCACAAAAAACATCTCCCATCGTGTTCTAGAGGCTGCACGGAGGTCTGCCGAGTGTTTTGCAAGAAGAGAAAGAAAGTTGTCCAAAACAGCTTGCAATCGAATGTTCATGTGAATAGAAAAGGCAGGAGAGTGGTCAGGTACTGTTTTCTCTCACTTGGCAAGCTGCGCACACAATCGCAGTGTTGTACAGCTTGTTTCATCACCTTTGCGAAGTTGCCGCTCTCTCCGGCTCCCGGAGACGAAGAAGCTGCTTCTTCGCGCAAAGACGATTCTGCCGCTCACAGTGCTCTGCGGTGTGCGCCTTCTGCCGAAAGAGCCCCGGGAGCGGTGCTTAGCTCTGCAGAGCACCGTACCTTCGTCTTTAGCCTCTCTTCTCGTCTACATCTTAGCAAAAAGCTTTTCCACTCTGTCTGGCAAGGAGAAACTGTGCCAGCACAGAAAACATCTCCCATCGTGTTCTAGAGGCTGCACGGAGGTCTGCCGAGTGTTTTGCAAGAAGAGAAAGAAAGTTGTCCAAAACAGCTTGCAATCGAATGTTCATGTGAATAGAAAAGGCAGGAGAGTGGTCAGGTACTGTTTTCTCTCACTTGGCAAGCTGCGAACACAATCGCAGTGTTGTACAGCTTGTTTCATCACCTTTGCGAAGTTGCCGCTCTCTCCGGCTCCCGGAGACGAAGAAGCTGCTTCTTCGCGCAAAGACGATTCTGCCGCTCACAGTGCTCTGCGGTGTGCGCCTTCTGCCGAAAGAGCCCCGGGAGCTGTGCTTAGCTCTGAGAGGCACCGTACATGCTTCTTTAGCCTCTCTTCTCGTCTACATCTTAGCAAAAAGCTTTTCCACTCTGTCTGGCAAGGAGAAACTGTGCCAGCACAGAAAACATCTCCCATCGTGTTCTAGAGGCTGCACGGAGGTCTGCCGAGTGTTTTGCAAGAAGAGAAAGAAAGTTGTCCAAAACAGCTTGCAATCGAATGTTCATGTGAATAGAAAAGGCAGGAGAGTGGTCAGGTACTGTTTTCTCTCACTTGGCAAGCTGTGCACACAATCGCAGTGTTGTACAGCTTGTTTCATCACCTTTGCCAAGTTGCGGCTCTCTCCGGCTCCCGGAGACGAAGAAGCTGCTTCTTCGCGCAAAGACGATTCTGCCGCTCACAGTGCTCTGCTGTGTGCTCCTTCTGCCGAAAGAGGCCCGGGAACGGTGCTTAGCTCTGCAGAGCACCGTACCTTCGTCTTTAGCCTCTCTTCTCGTCTACATCTTAGCAAAAAGCTTTTCCACTCTGTCTGGCAAGGAGAAACTGTGCCAGCACAGAAAACATCTCCCATCGTGTTCTAGAGGCTGCACGGAGGTCTGCCGAGTGTTTTGCAAGAAGAGAAAGAAAGTTGTCCAAAACAGCTTGCAATCGAATGTTCATGTGAATAGAAAAGGCAGGAGAGTGGTCAGGTACTGTTTTCTCTAATTTGGCATGCTGCGCACACAATCGCAGTGTTGTACAGCTTGTTTCATCACCTTTGCGAAGTTGCCGCTCTCTCCGGCTCCCGGAGACGAAGAAGCTGCTTCTTCGCGAAAAGACGATTCTGCCGCTCACAGTGCTCTGCTGTGTGCGCCTTCTGCCGAAAGAGGCCCGGGAGCGGTGCTTAGCGCTGAGAGGCACCGTACATGCTTCTTTAGCCTCTCTTCTCGTCTACATCTTAGCAAAAAGCTTTTCCACTCTGTCTGGCAAGGAGAAACTGTGCCAGCACAGAAAACATCTCCCATCGTGTTCTAGAGGCTGCACGGAGGTCTGCCGAGTGTTTTGCAAGAAGAGAAAGAAAGTTGTCCAAAACAGCTTGCAATCGAATGTTCATGTGAATAGAAAAGGCAGGAGAGTGGTCAGGTACTGTTTTCTCTCACTTGGCAAGCTGCGCACACAATCGCAGTGTTGTACAGCTTGTTTCATCACCTTTGCGAAGTTGCCGCTCTCTCCGGCTCCCGGAGACGAAGAAGCTGCTTCTTCGCGCAAAGACGATTCTGCCGCTCACAGTGCTCTGCTGTGTGCGCCTTCTGCCGAAAGAGGCCCGGGAGCGGTGCTTAGCTCTGCAGAGCACCGTACTTTCGTCTTTAGCCTCTCTTCTCGTCTACATCTTAGCAAAAAGCTTTTCCACTCTGTCTGGCAAGGAGAAACTGTGCCAGCACAGAAAACATCTCCCATCGTGTTCTAGAGGCTGCACGGAGGTCTGCCGAGTGTTTTGCAAGAAGAGAAAGAAAGTTGTCCAAAACAGCTTGCAATCGAATGTTCATGTGAATAGAAAAGGCAGGAGAGTGGTCAGGTACTGTTTTCTCTCAGTTGGCACGCTGCGCACACAATCGCAGTGTTGTACAGCTTGTTTCATCACCTTTGCGAAGTTGCCGCTCTCTCCGGCTCCCGGAGACGAAGAAGCTGCTTCTTCGCGCAAAGACGATTCTGCCGCTCACAGTGCTCTGCGGTGTGCGCCTTCTGCCGAAAGAGCCCCGGGAGCTGTGCTTAGCTCTGGGAAGCACCATACGTGCTTCTTTAGCCTCTCTTCTCGTCTACATCTTAGCAAAAAGCTTTTCCACTCTGTCTGGCAAGGAGAAACTGTGCCAGCACAGAAAACATCTCCCATCGTCTTCTAGAGGCTGCACGGAGGTCTGCCGAGTGTTTTGCAAGAAGAGAAAGAAAGTTGTCCAAAACAGCTTGCAATCGAATGTTCATGTGAATAGAAAAGGCAGGAGAGTGGTCAGGTACTGTTTTCTCTCAGTTGGCAAGCTGCGCACACAATCGCAGTGTTGTACAGCTTGTTTCATCACCTTTGCGAAGTTGCCGCTCTCTCCGGCTCCCGGAGACGAAGAAGCTGCTTCTTCGCGCAAAGACGATTCTGCCGCTCACAGTGCTCTGCGGTGTGCGCCTTCTGCCGAAAGAGGTCCGGGAGAGGTGCTTAGCTCTGCAGAGCACCGTACCTTCGTCTTTAGCCTCTCTTCTCGTCTACATCTTAGCAAAAAGCTTTTCCACTCTGTCTGGCAAGGAGAAACTGTGCCAGCCCAGAAAACATCTCCCATCGTGTTCTAGAGGCTGCACGGAGGTCTGCCGAGTGTTTTGCAAGAAGAGAAAGAAAGTTGTCCAAAACAGCTTGCAATCGAATGTTCATGTGAATAGAAAAGGCAGGAGAGTGGTCAGGTACTGTTTTCTCTCACTTGGCAAGCGGCGCACACAATCGCAGTGTTGTACAGCTTGTTTCATCACCTTTGCGAAGTTGCCGCTCTCTCCGGCTCCCGGAGACGAAGAAGCTGCTTCTTCGCGCAAAGACGATTCTGCCGCTCACAGTGCTCTGCGGTGTGCGCCTTCTGCCGAAAGAGCCCCGGGAGCTGTGCTTAGCTCTGAGAAGCACCATACGTGCTTCTTTAGCCTCTCTTCTCGTCTACATCTTAGCAAAAAGCTTTTCCACTCTGTCTGGCAAGGAGAAACTGTGCCAGCACAAAAAACATCTCCCATCGTGTTCTAGAGGCTGCACGGAGGTCTGCCGAGTGTTTTGCAAGAAGAGAAAGAAAGTTGTCCAAAACAGCTTGCAATCGAATGTTCATGTGAATAGAAAAGGCAGGAGAGTGGTCAGGTACTGTTTTCTCTCACTTGGCAAGCTGCGCACACAATCGCAGTGTTGTACAGCTTGTTTCATCACCTTTGCGAAGTTGCCGCTCTCTCCGGCTCCCGGAGACGAAGAAGCTGCTTCTTCGCGCAAAGACGATTCTGCCGCTCACAGTGCTCTGCGGTGTGCGCCTTCTGCCGAAAGAGCCCCGGGAGCGGTGCTTAGCTCTGCAGAGCACCGTACCTTCGTCTTTAGCCTCTCTTCTCGTCTACATCTTAGCAAAAAGCTTTTCCACTCTGTCTGGCAAGGAGAAACTGTGCCAGCACAGAAAACATCTCCCATCGTGTTCTAGAGGCTGCACGGAGGTCTGCCGAGTGTTTTGCAAGAAGAGAAAGAAAGTTGTCCAAAACAGCTTGCAATCGAATGTTCATGTGAATAGAAAAGGCAGGAGAGTGGTCAGGTACTGTTTTCTCTCACTTGGCAAGCTGCGAACACAATCGCAGTGTTGTACAGCTTGTTTCATCACCTTTGCGAAGTTGCCGCTCTCTCCGGCTCCCGGAGACGAAGAAGCTGCTTCTTCGCGCAAAGACGATTCTGCCGCTCACAGTGCTCTGCGGTGTGCGCCTTCTGCCGAAAGAGCCCCGGGAGCTGTGCTTAGCTCTGAGAGGCACCGTACATGCTTCTTTAGCCTCTCTTCTCGTCTACATCTTAGCAAAAAGCTTTTCCACTCTGTCTGGCAAGGAGAAACTGTGCCAGCACAGAAAACATCTCCCATCGTGTTCTAGAGGCTGCACGGAGGTCTGCCGAGTGTTTTGCAAGAAGAGAAAGAAAGTTGTCCAAAACAGCTTGCAATCGAATGTTCATGTGAATAGAAAAGGCAGGAGAGTGGTCAGGTACTGTTTTCTCTCACTTGGCAAGCTGTGCACACAATCGCAGTGTTGTACAGCTTGTTTCATCACCTTTGCCAAGTTGCGGCTCTCTCCGGCTCCCGGAGACGAAGAAGCTGCTTCTTCGCGCAAAGACGATTCTGCCGCTCACAGTGCTCTGCTGTGTGCTCCTTCTGCCGAAAGAGGCCCGGGAACGGTGCTTAGCTCTGCAGAGCACCGTACCTTCGTCTTTAGCCTCTCTTCTCGTCTACATCTTAGCAAAAAGCTTTTCCACTCTGTCTGGCAAGGAGAAACTGTGCCAGCACAGAAAACATCTCCCATCGTGTTCTAGAGGCTGCACGGAGGTCTGCCGAGTGTTTTGCAAGAAGAGAAAGAAAGTTGTCCAAAACAGCTTGCAATCGAATGTTCATGTGAATAGAAAAGGCAGGAGAGTGGTCAGGTACTGTTTTCTCTAATTTGGCATGCTGCGCACACAATCGCAGTGTTGTACAGCTTGTTTCATCACCTTTGCGAAGTTGCCGCTCTCTCCGGCTCCCGGAGACGAAGAAGCTGCTTCTTCGCGAAAAGACGATTCTGCCGCTCACAGTGCTCTGCTGTGTGCGCCTTCTGCCGAAAGAGGCCCGGGAGCGGTGCTTAGCGCTGAGAGGCACCGTACATGCTTCTTTAGCCTCTCTTCTCGTCTACATCTTAGCAAAAAGCTTTTCCACTCTGTCTGGCAAGGAGAAACTGTGCCAGCACAGAAAACATCTCCCATCGTGTTCTAGAGGCTGCACGGAGGTCTGCCGAGTGTTTTGCAAGAAGAGAAAGAAAGTTGTCCAAAACAGCTTGCAATCGAATGTTCATGTGAATAGAAAAGGCAGGAGAGTGGTCAGGTACTGTTTTCTCTCACTTGGCAAGCTGCGCACACAATCGCAGTGTTGTACAGCTTGTTTCATCACCTTTGCGAAGTTGCCGCTCTCTCCGGCTCCCGGAGACGAAGAAGCTGCTTCTTCGCGCAAAGACGATTCTGCCGCTCACAGTGCTCTGCTGTGTGCGCCTTCTGCCGAAAGAGGCCCGGGAGCGGTGCTTAGCTCTGCAGAGCACCGTACTTTCGTCTTTAGCCTCTCTTCTCGTCTACATCTTAGCAAAAAGCTTTTCCACTCTGTCTGGCAAGGAGAAACTGTGCCAGCACAGAAAACATCTCCCATCGTGTTCTAGAGGCTGCACGGAGGTCTGCCGAGTGTTTTGCAAGAAGAGAAAGAAAGTTGTCCAAAACAGCTTGCAATCGAATGTTCATGTGAATAGAAAAGGCAGGAGAGTGGTCAGGTACTGTTTTCTCTCAGTTGGCACGCTGCGCACACAATCGCAGTGTTGTACAGCTTGTTTCATCACCTTTGCGAAGTTGCCGCTCTCTCCGGCTCCCGGAGACGAAGAAGCTGCTTCTTCGCGCAAAGACGATTCTGCCGCTCACAGTGCTCTGCGGTGTGCGCCTTCTGCCGAAAGAGCCCCGGGAGCTGTGCTTAGCTCTGAGAAGCACCATACGTGCTTCTTTAGCCTCTCTTCTCGTCTACATCTTAGCAAAAAGCTTTTCCACTCTGTCTGGCAAGGAGAAACTGTGCCAGCACAGAAAACATCTCCCATCGTCTTCTAGAGGCTGCACGGAGGTCTGCCGAGTGTTTTGCAAGAAGAGAAAGAAAGTTGTCCAAAACAGCTTGCAATCGAATGTTCATGTGAATAGAAAAGGCAGGAGAGTGGTCAGGTACTGTTTTCTCTCAGTTGGCAAGCTGCGCACACAATCGCAGTGTTGTACAGCTTGTTTCATCACCTTTGCGAAGTTGCCGCTCTCTCCGGCTCCCGGAGACGAAGAAGCTGCTTCTTCGCGCAAAGACGATTCTGCCGCTCACAGTGCTCTGCTGCTGTGCGCCTTCTGCCGAAAGAGGCCCGGGAGCGGTGCTTAGCTCTGCAGATCACCGTACCTTCGTCTTTAGCCTCTCTTCTCGTCTACATCTTAGCAAAAAGCTTTTCCACTCTGTCTGGCAAGGAGAAACTGTGCCAGCACAGAAAACATCTCCCATCGTGTTCTAGAGGCTGCACGGAGGTCTGCCGAGTGTTTTGCAAGAAGAGAAAGAAAGTTGTCCAAAACAGCTTGCAATCGAATGTTCATGTGAATAGAAAAGGCAGGAGAGTGGTCAGGTACTGTTTTCTCTCAGTTGGCACGCTGCGCACACAATCGCAGTGTTGTACAGCTTGTTTCATCACCTTTGCGAAGTTGCCGCTCTCTCCGGCTCCCGGAGACGAAGAAGCTGCTTCTTCGCGCAAAGACGATTCTGCCGCTCACAGTGCTCTGCGGTGTGCGCCTTCTGCCGAAAGAGCCCCGGGAGCGGTACTTAGCTCTGCAGAGAACCGTACCTTCGTCTTTAGCCTCTCTTCTCGTCTACATCTTAGCAAAAAGCTTTTCCACTCTGTCTGGCAAGGAGAAACTGTGCCAGCACAGAAAACATCTCCCATCGTGTTCTAGAGGCTGCACGGAGGTCTGCCGAGTGTTTTGCAAGAAGAGAAAGAAAGTTGTCCAAAACAGCTTGCAATCGAATGTTCATGTGAATAGAAAAGGCAGGAGAGTGGTCAGGTACTGTTTTCTCTCACTTGGCAAGCTGCGAACACAATCGCAGTGTTGTACAGCTTGTTTCATCACCTTTGCGAAGTTGCCGCTCTCTCCGGCTCGCGGAGACGAAGAAGCTGCTTCTTCGCGCAAAGACGATTCTGCCGCTCACAGTGCTCTGCGGTGTGCGCCTTCTGCCGAAAGAGCCCCGGGAGCGGTGCTTAGCTCTGAGAAGCACCATACGTGCTTCTTTAGCCTCTCTTCTCGTCTACATCTTAGCAAAAAGCTTTTCCACTCTGTCTGGCAAGGAGAAACTGTGCCAGCACAGAAAACATCTCCCATCGTGTTCTAGAGGCTGCACGGAGGTCTGCCGAGTGTTTTGCAAGAAGAGAAAGAAAGTTGTCCAAAACAGCTTGCAATCGAATGTTCATGTGAATAGAAAAGGCAGGAGAGTGGTCAGGTACTGTTTTCTCTCAGTTGGCAAGCTGCGCACACAATCGCAGTGTTGTACAGCTTGTTTCATCACCTTTGCGAAGTTGCCGCTCTCTCCGGCTCCCGGAGACGAAGAAGCTGCTTCTTCGCGCAAAGACGATTCTGCCGCTCACAGTGCTCTGCTGTGTGCGCCTTCTGCCGAAAGAGGTCCGGGAGCGGTGCTTAGCTCTGCAGAGCACCGTACCTTCGTCTTTAGCCTCTCTTCTCGTCTACATCTTAGCAAAAAGCTTTTCCACTCTGTCTGGCAAGGAGAAACTGTGCCAGCACAAAAAACATCTCCCATCGTGTTCTAGAGGCTGCACGGAGGTCTGCCGAGTGTTTTGCAAGAAGAGAAAGAAAGTTGTCCAAAACAGCTTGCAATCGAATGTTCATCTGAATAGAAAAGGCAGGAGAGTGGTCAGGTACTGTTTTCTCTCAGTTGGCACGCTACGCACACAATCGCAGTGTTGTACAGCTTGTTTCATCACCTTTGCGAAGTTGCCGCTCTCTCCGGCTCCCGGAGACGAAGAAGCTGCTTCTTCGCGCAAAGACGATTCTGCCGCTCACAGTGCTCTGCGGTGTGCGCCTTCTGCCGAAAGAGCCCCGGGAGCTGTGCTTAGCTCTGAGAAGCACCATACGTGCTTCTTTAGCCTCTCTTCTCGTCTACATCTTAGCAAAAAGCTTTTCCACTCTGTCTGGCAAGGAGAAACTGTGCCAGCACAAAAAACATCTCCCATCGTGTTCTAGAGGCTGCACGGAGGTCTGCCGAGTGTTTTGCAAGAAGAGAAAGAAAGTTGTCCAAAACAGCTTGCAATCGAATGTTCATGTGAATAGAAAAGGCAGGAGAGTGGTCAGGTACTGTTTTCTCTCAGTTGGCAAGCTGCGCACACAATCGCAGTGTTGTACAGCTTGTTTCATCACCTTTGCGAAGTTGCCGCTCTCTCCGGCTCCCGGAGACGAAGAAGCTGCTTCTTCGCGCAAAGACGATTCTGCCGCTCACAGTGCTCTGCGGTGTGCGCCTTCTGCCGAAAGAGGTCCGGGAGCGGTGCTTAGCTCTGAGAAGCACCATACGTGCTTCTTTAGCCTTTCTTCTCGTCTACATCTTAGCAAAAAGCTTTTCCACTCTGTCTGGCAAGGAGAAACTGTGCCAGCACAGAAAACATCTCCCATCGTGTTCTAGAGGCTGCACGGAGGTCTGCCGAGTGTTTTGCAAGAAGAGAAAGAAAGTTGTCCAAAACAGCTTGCAATCGAATGTTCATGTGAATAGAAAAGGCAGGAGAGTGGTCAGGTACTGTTTTTTCTCAGTTGGCACGCTGCGCACACAATCGCAGTGTTGTACAGCTTGTTTCATCACCTTTGCGAAGTTGCCGCTCTCTCCGGCTCCCGGAGACGAAGAAGCTGCTTCTTCGCGCAAAGACGATTCTGCCGCTCACAGTGCTCTGCGGTGTGCGCCTTCTGCCGAAAGAGCCCCGGGAGCGGTGCTTAGCTCTGAGAAGCACCATACGTGCTTCTTTAGCCTCTCTTCTCGTCTACATCTTAGCAAATGCTTTTCCACTCTGTCTGGCAAGGAGAAACTGTGCCAGCACAGAAAACATCTCCAATCGTGTTCTAGAGGCTGCACGGAGGTCTGCCGAGTGTTTTGCAAGAAGAGAAAGAAAGTTGTCCAAAACAGCTTGCAATCGAATGTTCATGTGAATAGAAAAGGCAGGAGAGTGGTCAGGTACTGTTTTCTCTCAGTTGGCAAGCTGCGCACACAATCGCAGTGTTGTACAGCTTGTTTCATCACCTTTGCGAAGTTGCCGCTCTCTCCGGCTCCCGGAGACGAAGAAGCTGCTTCTTCGCGCAAAGACGATTCTGCCGCTCACAGTGCTCTGCTGTGTGCGCCTTCTGCCGAAAGAGGCCCGGGAGCGGTGCTTAGCTCTGCAGAGCACCGTACCTTCGTCTTTAGCCTCTCTTCTCGTCTACATCTTAGCAAAAAGCTTTTCCACTCTGTCTGGCAAGGAGAAACTGTGCCAGCCCAGAAAACATCTCCCATCGTGTTCTAGAGGCTGCACGGAGGTCTGCCGAGTGTTTTGCAAGAAGAGAAAGAAAGTTGTCCAAAACAGCTTGCAATCGAATGTTCATGTGAATAGAAAAGGCAGGAGAGTGGTCAGGTACTGTTTTCTCTCAGTTGGCAAGCTGCGCACACAATCGCAGTGTTGTACAGCTTGTTTCATCACCTTTGCGAAGTTGCCGCTCTCTCCGGCTCCCGGAGACGAAGAAGCTGCTTCTTCGCGCAAAGACGATTCTGCCGCTCACAGTGCTCTGCGGTGTGCGCCTTCTGCCGAAAGAGGCCCGGGAGCGGTGCTTAGCTCTGCAGAGCACCGTACCTTCGTCTTTAGCCTCTCTTCTCGTCTACATCTTAGCAAAAAGCTTTTCCACTCTTTCTGGCAAGGAGAAACTGTGCCAGCACAGAAAACATCTCCCATCGTGTTCTAGAGGCTGCACGGAGGTCTGCCGAGTGTTTTGCAAGAAGAGAAAGAAAGTTGTCCAAAACAGCTTGCAATCGAATGTTCATGTGAATAGAAAAGGCAGGAGAGTGGTCAGGTACTGTTTTCTCTCAGTTGGCAACTGCGCACACAATCGCAGGGTTGTACAGCTTGTTTCATCACCTTTGCGAAGTTGCCGCTCTCTCCGGCTCCCGGAGACGAAGAAGCTGCTTCTTCGCGCAAAGACGATTCTGCCGCTCACAGTGCTCTGCGGTGTGCGCCTTCTGCCGAAAGAGCCCCGGGAGCTGTGCTTAGCTCTGAGAGGCACCGTACATGCTTCTTTAGCCTCTCTTCTCGTCTACATCTTAGCAAAAAGCTTTTCCACTCTGTCTGGCAAGGAGAAACTGTGCCAGCACAGAAAACATCTCCCATCGTGTTCTAGAGGCTGCACGGAGGTCTGCCGAGTGTTTTGCAAGAAGAGAAAGAAAGTTGTCCAAAACAGCTTGCAATCGAATGTTCACGTGAATAGAAAAGGCAGGAGAGTGGTCAGGTACTGTTTTCTCTCAGTTGGCACGCTGCGCACACAATCGCAGTGTTGTACAGCTTGTTTCATCACCTTTGCGAAGTTGCCGCTATCTCCGGCTCCCGGAGACGAAGAAGCTGCTTCTTCGCGCAAAGACGATTCTGCCGCTCACAGTGCTCTGCGGTGTGCGCCTTCTGCCGAAAGAGGTCCGGGAGCGGTGCTTAGCTCTGCAGAGCACCGTACCTTCGTCTTTAGCCTCTCTTCTCGTCTACATCTTAGCAAAAAGCTTTTCCACTCTGTCTGGCAAGGAGAAACTGTGCCAGCACAAAAAACATCTCCCATCGTGTTCTAGAGGCTGCACGGAGGTCTGCCGAGTGTTTTGCAAGAAGAGAAAGAAAGTTGTCCAAAACAGCTTGCAATCGAATGTTCATGTGAATAGAAAAGGCAGGAGAGTGGTCAGGTACTGTTTTCTCTCAGTTGGCACGCTGCGCACACAATCGCAGTGTTGTACAGCTTGTTTCATCACCTTTGCGAAGTTGCCGCTCTCTCCGGCTCCCGGAGACGAAGAAGCTGCTTCTTCGCGCAAAGACGATTCTGCCGCTCACAGTGCTCTGCGGTGTGCGCCTTCTGCCGAAAGAGGTCCGGGAGCGGTGCTTAGCTCTGAGAAGCACCATACGTGCTTCTTTAGCCTTTCTTCTCGTCTACATCTTAGCAAAAAGCTTTTCCACTCTGTCTGGCAAGGAGAAACTGTGCCAGCACAGAAAACATCTCCCATCGTGTTCTAGAGGCTGCACGGAGGTCTGCCGAGTGTTTTGCAAGAAGAGAAAGAAAGTTGTCCAAAACAGCTTGAAATCGAATGTTCACGAGAATAGAAAAGGCAGGAGAGTGGTCAGGTACTGTTTTCTCTCAGTTGGCAAGCTGCGCACACAATCGCAGTGTTGTACAGCTTGTTTCATCACCTTTGCGAAGTTGCCGCTCTCTCCGGCTCCCGGAGACGAAGAAGCTGCTTCTTCGCGCAAAGACGATTCTGCCGCTCACAGTGCTCTGCGGTGTGCGCCTTCTGCCGAAAGAGGTCCGGGAGCGGTGCTTAGCTCTGCAGAGCACCGTACCTTCGTCTTTAGCCTCTCTTCTCGTCTACATCTTAGCAAAAAGCTTTTCCACTCTGTCTGGCAAGGAGAAACTGTGCCAGCACAGAAAACATCTCCCATCGTGTTCTAGAGGCTGCACGGAGGTCTGCCGAGTGTTTTGCAAGAAGAGAAAGAAAGTTGTCCAAAACAGCTTGCAATCGAATGTTCATGTGAATAGAAAAGGCAGGAGAGTGGTCAGGTACTGTTTTCTCTCAGTTGGCAAGATGCGCACACAATCGCAGTGTTGTACAGCTTGTTTCATCACCTTTGCGAAGTTGCCGCTCTCTCCGGCTCCCGGAGACGAAGAAGCTGCTTCTTCGCGCAAAGACGATTCTGCCGCTCACAGTGCTCTGCGGTGTGCGCCTTCTGCCGAAAGAGGTCCGGGAGCGGTGCTTAGCTCTGAGAAGCACCATACGTGCTTCTTTAGCCTTTCTTCTCGTCTACATCTTAGCAAAAAGCTTTTCCACTCTGTCTGGCAAGGAGAAACTGTGCCAGCACAGAAAACATCTCCCATCGTGTTCTAGAGGCTGCACGGAGGTCTGCCGAGTGTTTTGCAAGAAGAGAAAGAAAGTTGTCCAAAACAGCTTGCAATCGAATGTTCACGTGAATAGAAAAGGCAGGAGAGTGGTCAGGTACTGTTTTCTCTCAGTTGGCACGCTGCGCACACAATCGCAGTGTTGTACAGCTTGTTTCATCACCTTTGCGAAGTTGCCGCTCTCTCCGGCTCCCGGAGACGAAGAAGCTGCTTCTTCGCGAAAAGACGATTCTGCCGCTCACAGTGCTCTGCGGTGTGCGCCTTCTGCCGAAAGAGCACCGGGAGCTGTGCTTAGCTCTGAGAAGCACCATACGTGCTTCTTTAGCCTCTCTTCTCGTCTACATCTTAGCAAAAAGCTTTTCCACTCTGTCTGGCAAGGAGAAACTGTGCCAGCACAAAAAACATCTCCCATCGTGTTCTAGAGGCTGCACGGAGGTCTGCCGAGTGTTTTGCAAGAAGAGAAAGAAAGTTGTCCAAAACAGCTTGCAATCGAATGTTCATGTGAATAGAAAAGGCAGGAGAGTGGTCAGGTACTGTTTTCTCTCAGTTGGCACGCTGCGCACACAATCGCAGTGTTGTACAGCTTGTTTCATCACCTTTGCGAAGTTGCCGCTCTCTCCGGCTCCCGGAGACGAAGAAGCTGCTTCTTCGCGCAAAGACGATTCTGCCGCTCACAGTGCTCTGCGGTGTGCGCCTTCTGCCGAAAGAGCCCCGGGAGCGGTGCTTAGCTCTGAGAAGCACCATATGTGCTTCTTTAGCCTCTCTTCTCGTCTACATCTTAGCAAAAAGCTTTTCCACTCTGTCTGGCAAGGAGAAACTGTGCCAGCACACAAAACATCTCCCATCGTGTTCTAGAGGCTGCACGGAGGTCTGCCGAGTGTTTTGCAAGAAGAGAAAGAAAGTTGTCCAAAACAGCTTGCAATCGAATGTTCATGTGAATAGAAAAGGCAGGAGAGTGGTCAGGTACTGTTTTCTCTCAGTTGGCAAGCTGCGCACACAATCGCAGTGTTGTACAGCTTGTTTCATCACCTTTGCGAAGTTGCCGCTCTCTCCGGCTCCCGGAGACGAAGAAGCTGCTTCTTCGCGCAAAGACGATTCTGCCGCTCACAGTGCTCTGCGGTGTGCGCCTTCTGCCGAAAGAGCCCCGGGAGCTGTGCTTAGCTCTGCAGAGCACCGTACCTTCGTCTTTAGCCTCTCTTCTCGTCTACATCTTAGCAAAAAGCTTTTCCACTCTGTCTGGCAAGGAGAAACTGTGCCAGCACAGAAAACATCTCCAATCGTGTTCTAGAGGCTGCACGTTGGTCTGCCGAGTGTTTTGCAAGAAGAGAAAGAAAGTTGTCCAAAACAGCTTGCAATCGAATGTTCACGTGAATAGAAAAGGCAGGAGAGTGGTCAGGTACTGTTTTCTCTCAGTTGGCACGCTGCGCACACAATCGCAGTGTTGTACAGCTTGTTTCATCACCTTTGCGAAGTTGCCGCTCTCTCCGGCTCCCGGAGACGAAGAAGCTGCTTCTTTGCGCAAAGACGATTCTGCCGCTCACAGTGCTCTGCGGTGTGCGCCTTCTGCCGAAAGAGGTCCGGGAGCTGTGCTTAGCTCTGCAGAGCACCGTACCTTCGTCTTTAGCCTCTCTTCTCGTCTACATCTTAGCAAAAAGCTTTTCCACTCTGTCTGGCAAGGAGAAACTGTGCCAGCACAAAAAACATCTCCCATCGTGTTCTAGAGGCTGCACGGAGGTCTGCCGAGTGTTTTGCAAGAAGAGAAAGAAAGTTGTCCAAAACAGCTTGCAATCGAATGTTCATGTGAATAGAAAAGGCAGGAGAGTGGTCAGGTACTGTTTTCTCTCAGTTGGCAAGCTGCGCACACAATCGCAGTGTTGTACAGCTTGTTTCATCACCTTTGCCAAGTTGCGGCTCTCTCCGGCTCCCGGAGACGAAGAAGCTGCTTCTTCGCGCAAAGACGATTCTGCCGCTCACAGTGCTCTGCGGTGTGCGCCTTCTGCCGAAAGAGCCCCGGGAGCGGTGCTTAGCTCTGAGAAGCACCATACGTGCTTCTTTAGCCTCTCTTCTCGTCTACATCTTAGCAAAAAGCTTTTCCACTCTGTCTGGCAAGGAGAAACTGTGCCAGCACAGAAAACATCTCCCATCGTGTTCTAGAGGCTGCACGGAGGTCTGCCGAGTGTTTTGCAAGAAGAGAAAGAAAGTTGTCCAAAACAGCTTGCAATCGAATGTTCATGTGAATAGAAAAGGCAGGAGAGTGGTCAGGTACTGTTTTCTCTCAGTTGGCAAGCTGCGAACACAATCGCAGTGTTGTACAGCTTGTTTCATCACCTTTGCGAAGTTGCCGCTCTCTCCGGCTCGCGGAGACGAAGAAGCTGCTTCTTCGCGCAAAGACGATTCTGCCGCTCACAGTGCTCTGCGGTGTGCGCCTTCTGCCGAAAGAGCCCCGGGAGCGGTGCTTAGCTCTGAGAAGCACCATACGTGCTTCTTTAGCCTTTCTTCTCTTCTACATCTTAGCAAAAAGCTTTTCCACTCTGTCTGGCAAGGAGAAACTGTGCCAGCACAGAAAACATCTCCCATCGTGTTCTAGAGGCTGCACGGAGGTCTGCCGAGTGTTTTGCAAGAAGAGAAAGAAAGTTGTCCAAAACAGCTTGCAATCGAATGTTCACGTGAATAGAAAAGGCAGGAGAGTGGTCAGGTACTGTTTTCTCTCAGTTGGCACGCTACGCACACAATCGCAGTGTTGTACAGCTTGTTTCATCACCTTTGCGAAGTTGCCGCTCTCTCCGGCTCCCGGAGACGAAGAAGCTGCTTCTTCGCGCAAAGACGATTCTGCCGCTCACAGTGCTCTGCGGTGTGCGCCTTCTGCCGAAAGAGCCCCGGGAGCTGTGCTTAGCTCTGAGAAGCACCATACGTGCTTCTTTAGCCTCTCTTCTCGTCTACATCTTAGCAAAAAGCTTTTCCACTCTGTCTGGCAAGGAGAAACTGTGCCAGCACAGAAAACATCTCCCATCGTGTTCTAGAGGCTGCACAGAGGTCTGCCGAGTGTTTTGCAAGAAGAGAAAGAAAGTTGTCCAAAACAGCTTGCAATCGAATGTTCATGTGAATAGAAAAGGCAGGAGAGTGGTCAGGTACTGTTTTCTCTCAGTTGGCAAGCTGCGCACACAATCGCAGTGTTGTACAGCTTGTTTCATCACCTTTGCGAAGTTGCCGCTCTCTCCGGCTACCGGAGACGAAGAAGCTGCTTCTTCGCGCAAAGACGATTCTGCCGCTCACAGTGCTCTGCGGTGTGCGCCTTCTGCCGAAAGAGCCCCGGGAGCGGTGCTTAGCTCTGAGAAGCACCATACGTGCTTCTTTAGCCTCTCTTCTCGTCTACATCTTAGCAAAAAGCTTTTCCACTCTGTCTGGCAAGGAGAAACTGTGCCAGCACAGAAAACATCTCCAATCGTGTTCTAGAGGCTGCACGGAGGTCTGCCGAGTGTTTTGCAAGAAGAGAAAGAAAGTTGTCCAAAACAGCTTGCAATCGAATGTTCATGTGAATAGAAAAGGCAGGAGAGTGGTCAGGTACTGTTTTCTCTCAGTTGGCAAGCTGCGCACACAATCGCAGTGTTGTACAGCTTGTTTCATCACCTTTGCGAAGTTGCCGCTCTCTCCGGCTCCCGGAGACGAAGAAGCTGCTTCTTCGCGCAAAGACGATTCTGCCCCTCATAGTGCTCTGCGGTGTGCGCCTTCTGCCGAAAGAGCCCCGGGAGCTGTGCTTAGCTCTGCAGAGCACCGTACCTTCGTCTTTAGCCTCTCTTCTCGTCTACATCTTAGCAAAAAGCTTTTCCACTCTGTCTGGCAAGGAGAAACTGTGCCAGCACAGAAAACATCTCCCATCGTGTTCTAGAGGCTGCACGGAGGTCTGCCGAGTGTTTTGCAAGAAGAGAAAGAAAGTTGTCCAAAACAGCTTGCAATCGAATGTTCATCTGAATAGAAAAGGCAGGAGAGTGGTCAGGTACTGTTTTCTCTCAGTTGGCAAGCTGCGCACACAATCGCAGTGTTGTACAGCTTGTTTCATCACCTTTGCGAAGTTGCCGCTCTCTCCGGCTCCCGGAGACGAAGAAGCTGCTTCTTCGCGCAAAGACGATTCTGCCGCTCACAGTGCTCTGCGGTGTGCGCCTTCTGCCGAAAGAGCCCCGGGAGCTGTGCTTAGCTCTGAGAGGCACCGTACATGCTTCTTTAGCCTCTCTTCTCGTCTACATCTTAGCAAAAAGCTTTTCCACTCTGTCTGGCAAGGAGAAACTGTGCCAGCACAGAAAACATCTCCCATCGTGTTCTAGAGGCTGCACGGAGGTCTGCCGAGTGTTTTGCAAGAAGAGAAAGAAAGTTGTCCAAAACAGCTTGCAATCGAATGTTCATGTGAATAGAAAAGGCAGGAGAGTGGTCAGGTACTGTTTTCTCTCAGTTGGCAAGCTGCGCACACAATCGCAGTGTTGTACAGCTTGTTTCATCACCTTTGCGAAGTTGCCGCTCTCTCCGGCTCCCGGAGACGAAGAAGCTGCTTCTTCGCGCAAAGACGATTCTGCCGCTCACAGTGCTCTGCTGTGTGCGCCTTCTGCCGAAAGAGCCCCGGGAGCGGTGCTTAGCTCTGCAGAGCACCGTACCTTCGTCTTTAGCCTCTCTTCTCGTCTACATCTTAGCAAAAAGCTTTTCCACTCTGTCTGGCAAGGAGAAACTGTGCCAGCACAGAAAACATCTCCCATCGTGTTCTAGAGGCTGCACGGAGGTCTGCCGAGTGTTTTGCAAGAAGAGAAAGAAAGTTGTCCAAAACAGCTTGCAATCGAATGTTCATGTGAATAGAAAAGGCAGGAGAGTGGTCAGGTACTGTTTTCTCTCACTTGGCAAGCGGCGCACACAATCGCAGTGTTGTACAGCTTGTTTCATCACCTTTGCGAAGTTGCCGCTCTCTCCGGCTCCCGGAGACGAAGAAGCTGCTTCTTCGCGCAAAGACGATTCTGCCGCTCACAGTGCTCTGCGGTGTGCGCCTTCTGCCGAAAGAGCCCCGGGAGCTGTGCTTAGCTCTGAGAAGCACCATACGTGCTTCTTTAGCCTCTCTTCTCGTCTACATCTTAGCAAAAAGCTTTTCCACTCTGTCTGGCAAGGAGAAACTGTGCCAGCCCAGAAAACATCTCCCATCGTGTTCTAGAGGCTGCACGGAGGTCTGCCGAGTGTTTTGCAAGAAGAGAAAGAATGTTGTCCAAAACAGCTTCCAATCGAATGTTCATGTGAATAGAAAAGGCAGGAGAGTGGTCAGGTACTGTTTTCTCTCAGTTGGCAAGCTGCGCACACAATCGCAGTGTTGTACAACTTGTTTCATCACCTTTGCGAAGTTGCCGCTCTCTCCGGCTCCCGGAGACGAAGAAGCTGCTTCTTCGCGCAAAGACGATTCTGCCGCTCACAGTGCTCTGCGGTGTGCGCCTTCTGCCGAAAGAGGTCCGGGAGCGGTGCTTAGCTCTGAGAAGCACCATACGTGCTTCTTTAGCCTTTCTTCTCGTCTACATCTTAGCAAAAAGCTTTTCCACTCTGTCTGGCAAGGAGAAACTGTGCCAGCACAGAAAACATCTCCCATCGTGTTCTAGAGGCTGCACGCAGGTCTGCCGAGTGTTTTGCAAGAAGAGAAAGAAAGTTGTCCAAAACAGCTTGAAATCGAATGTTCACGAGAATAGAAAAGGCAGGAGAGTGGTCAGGTACTGTTTTCTCTCAGTTGGCAAGCTGCGCACACAATCGCAGTGTTGTACAGCTTGTTTCATCACCTTTGCGAAGTTGCCGCTCTCTCCGGCTCCCGGAGACGAAGAAGCTGCTTCTTCGCGCAAAGACGATTCTGCCGCTCACAGTGCTCTGCGGTGTGCGCCTTCTGCCGAAAGAGGCCCGGGAGCGGTGCTTAGCTCTGCAGAGCACCGTACCTTCGTCTTTAGCCTCTCTTCTCGTCTACATCTTAGCAAAAAGCTTTTCCACTCTGTCTGGCAAGGAGAAACTGTGCCAGCACAGAAAACATCTCCCATCGTCTTCTAGAGGCTGCACGCAGGTCTGCCGAGTGTTTTGCAAGAAGAGAAAGAAAGTTGTCCAAAACAGCTTGCAATCGAATGTTCATCTGAATAGAAAAGGCAGGAGAGTGGTCAGGTACTGTTTTCTCTCAGTTGGCAAGCTGCGCACACAATCGCAGTGTTGTACAGCTTGTTTCATCACCTTTGCGAAGTTGCCGCTCTCTCCGGCTCCCGGAGACGAAGAAGCTGCTTCTTCGCGCAAAGACGATTCTGCCGCTCACAGTGCTCTGCGGTGTGCGCCTTCTGCCGAAAGAGGTCCGGGAGCGGTGCTTAGCTCTGCAGAGCACCGTACCTTCGTCTTTAGCCTCTCTTCTCGTCTACATCTTAGCAAAAAGCTTTTCCACTCTGTCTGGCAAGGAGAAACTGTGCCAGCACAAAAAACATCTCCCATCGTGTTCTAGAGGCTGCACGCAGGTCTGCCGAGTGTTTTGCAAGAAGAGAAAGAAAGTTGTCCAAAACAGCTTGCAATCGAATGTTCATCTGAATAGAAAAGGCAGGAGAGTGGTCAGGTACTGTTTTCTCTCAGTTGGCAAGCTGCGCACACAATCGCAGTGTTGTACAGCTTGTTTCATCACCTTTGCGAAGTTGCCGCTCTCTCCGGCTCCCGGAGACGAAGAAGCTGCTTCTTCGCGCAAAGACGATTCTGCCGCTCACAGTGCTCTGCGGTGTGCGCCTTCTGCCGAAAGAGGTCCGGGAGCGGTGCTTAGCTCTGAGAAGCACCGTACCTTCGTCTTTAGCCTCTCTTCTCGTCTACATCTTAGCAAAAAGCTTTTCCACTCTGTCTGGCAAGGAGAAACTGTGCCAGCACAGAAAACATCTCCCATCGTGTTCTAGAGGCTGCACGGAGGTCTGCCGAGTGTTTTGCAAGAAGAGAAAGAAAGTTGTCCAAAACAGCTTGCAATCGAATGTTCATGTGAATAGAAAAGGCAGGAGAGTGGTCAGGTACTGTTTTCTCTCACTTGGCAAGCTGCGAACACAATCGCAGTGTTGTACAGCTTGTTTTATCACCTTTGCGAAGTTGCCGCTCTCTCCGGCTCCCGGAGACGAAGAAGCTGCTTCTTCGCGCAAAGACGATTCTGCCGCTCACAGTGCTCTGCGGTGTGCGCCTTCTGCCGAAAGACGCCCGGGAGCTGTGCTTAGCTCTGAGAAGCACCATACGTGCTTCTTTAGCCTTTCTTCTCGTCTACATCTTAGCAAAAAGCTTTTCCACTCTGTCTGGCAAGGAGAAACTGTGCCAGCACAGAAAACATCTCCCATCGTGTTCTAGAGGCTGCACGGAGGTCTGCCGAGTGTTTTGCAAGAAGAGAAAGAAAGTTGTCCAAAACAGCTTGCAATCGAATGTTCACGTGAATAGAAAAGGCAGGAGAGTGGTCAGGTACTGTTTTCTCTCAGTTGGCACGCTGCGCACACAATCGCAGTGTTGTACAGCTTGTTTCATCACCTTTGCGAAGTTGCCGCTCTCTCCGGCTCCCGGAGACGAAGAAGCTGCTTCTTCGCGCAAAGACGATTCTGCCGCTCACAGTGCTCTGCGGTGTGCGCCTTCTGCCGAAAGAGGCCCGGGAGCGGTGCTTAGCTCTGCAGAGCACCGTACCTTCGTCTTTAGCCTCTCTTCTCGTCTACATCTTAGCAAAAAGCTTTTCCACTCTGTCTGGCAAGGAGAAACTGTGCCAGCACAAAAAACATCTCCCATCGTGTTCTAGAGGCTGCACGGAGGTCTGCCGAGTGTTTTGCAAGAAGAGAAAGAAAGTTGTCCAAAACAGCTTGCAATCGAATGTTCATGTGAATAGAAAAGGCAGGAGAGTGGTCAGGTACTGTTTTCTCTCAGTTGGCAAGCTGCGCACACAATCGCAGTGTTGTACAGCTTGTTTCATCACCTTTGCGAAGTTGCCGCTCTCTCCGGCTCCCGGAGACGAAGAAGCTGCTTCTTCGCGCAAAGACGATTCTGCCGCTCACAGTGCTCTGCGGTGTGCGCCTTCTGCCGAAAGAGGCCCGGGAGCGGTGCTTAGCTCTGCAGAGCACCGTACCTTCGTCTTTAGCCTCTCTTCTCGTCTACATCTTAGCAAAAAGCTTTTCCACTCTGTCTGGCAAGGAGAAACTGTGCCAGCACAGAAAACATCTCCCATCGTGTTCTAGAGGCTGCACGGAGGTCTGCCGAGTGTTTTGCAAGAAGAGAAAGAAAGTTGTCCAAAACAGCTTGCAATCGAATGTTCATGTGAATAGAAAAGGCAGGAGAGTGGTCAGGTACTGTTTTCTCTCACTTGGCAAGCTGCGAACACAATCGCAGTGTTGTACAGCTTGTTTCATCACCTTTGCGAAGTTGCCGCTCTCTCCGGCTCCCGGAGACGAAGAAGCTGCTTCTTCGCGCAAAGACGATTCTGCCGCTCACAGTGCTCTGCGGTGTGCGCCTTCTGCCGAAAGACGCCCGGGAGCGGTGCTTAGCTCTGAGAAGCACCATACGTGCTTCTTTAGCCTTTCTTCTCGTCTACATCTTAGCAAAAAGCTTTTCCACTCTGTCTGGCAAGGAGAAACTGTGCCAGCACAGAAAACATCTCCCATCGTGTTCTAGAGGCTGCACGGAGGTCTGCCGAGTGTTTTGCAAGAAGAGAAAGAAAGTTGTCCAAAACAGCTTGCAATCGAATGTTCACGTGAATAGAAAAGGCAGGAGAGTGGTCAGGTACTGTTTTCTCTCAGTTGGCACGCTGCGCACACAATCGCAGTGTTGTACAGCTTGTTTCATCACCTTTGCGAAGTTGCCGCTCTCTCCGGCTCCCGGAGACGAAGAAGCTGCTTCTTCGCGCAAAGACGATTCTGCCGCTCACAGTGCTCTGCGGTGTGCGCCTTCTGCCGAAAGACGCCCGGGAGCGGTGCTTAGCTCTGCAGAGCACCGTACCTTCGTCTTTAGCCTCTCTTCTCGTCTACATCTTAGCAAAAAGCTTTTCCACTCTGTCTGGCAAGGAGAAACTGTGCCAGCACAGAAAACATCTCCCATCGTGTTCTAGAGGCTGCACGGAGGTCTGCCGAGTGTTTTGCAAGAAGAGAAAGAAAGTTGTCCAAAACAGCTTGCAATCGAATGTTCATGTGAATAGAAAAGGCAGGAGAGTGGTCAGGTACTGTTTTCTCTCAGTTGGCATGCTGCGCACACAATCGCAGTGTTGTACAGCTTGTTTCATCACCTTTGCCAAGTTGCCGCTCTCTCCGGCTCCCGGAGACGAAGAAGCTGCTTCTTCGCGCAAAGACGATTCTGCCGCTCACAGTGCTCTGCGGTGTGCGCCTTCTGCCGAAAGAGCCCCGGGAGCTGTGCTTAGCTCTGAGAAGCACCATACGTGCTTCTTTAGCCTCTCTTCTCGTCTACATCTTAGCAAAAAGCTTTTCCACTCTGTCTGGCAAAGAGAAACTGTGCCAGCACAGAAAACATCTCCCATCGTGTTCTAGAGGCTGCACGGAGGTCTGCCGAGTGTTTTGCAAGAAGAGAAAGAAAGTTGTCCAAAACAGCTTGCAATCGAATGTTCATGTGAATAGAAAAGGCAGGAGAGTGGTCAGGTACTGTTTTCTCTCAGTTGGCAAGCTGCGCACACAATCGCAGTGTTGTACAGCTTGTTTCATCACCTTTGCCAAGTTGCCGCTCTCTCCGGCTCCCGGAGACGAAGAAGCTGCTTCTTCGCGCAAAGATTTTCTGCCGCTCACAGTGCTCTGCGGTGTGCGCCTTCTGCCGAAAGACGCCCGGGAGTGGTGCTTAGCTCTGCAGAGGACGGTACCTTCGTCTTTAGCCTCTCTTCTCGTCTACATCTTAGCAAAAAGCTTTTCCACTCTGTCTGGCAAGGAGAAACTGTGCCAGCACAGAAAACATCACCCATCGTGTTCTAGAGGCTGCACGGAGGTCTGCCGAGTGTTTTGCAAGAAGAGAAAGAAAGTTGTCCAAAACAGCTTGCAATCGAATGTTCATGTGAATAGAAAAGGCAGGAGAGTGGTCAGGTACTGTTTTCTCTCAGTTGGCAAGCTGCGCACACAATCGCAGTGTTGTACAGCTTGTTTCATCACCTTTGCGAAGTTGCCGCTCTCTCCGGCTCCCGGAGACGAAGAAGCTGCTTCTTCGCGCAAAGACGATTCTGCCGCTCACAGTGCTCTGCGGTGTGCGCCTTCTGCCGAAAGAGCCCCGGGAGCTGTGCTTAGCTCTGAGAAGCACCTTACGTGCTTCTTTAGCCTCTCTTCTCGTCTACATCTTAGCAAAAAGCTTTTCCACTCTGTCTGGCAAGGAGAAACTGTGCCAGCACAGAAAACATCTCCCATCGTGTTCTAGAGGCTGCACGGAGGTCTGCCGAGTGTTTTGCAAGAAGAGAAAGAAAGTTGTCCAAAGCAGCTTGCAATCGAATGTTCATGTGAATAGAAAAGGCAGGAGAGTGGTCAGGTACTGTTTTCTCTCACTTGGCAAGCTGCGCACACAATCGCAGTGTTGTACAGCTTGTTTCATCACCTTTGCGAAGTTGCCGCTATCTCCGGCTCCCGGAGACGAAGAAGCTGCTTCTTCGCGCAAAGACGATTCTGCCGCTCACAGTGCTCTGCGGTGTGCGCCTTCTGCCGAAAGACGCCCGGGAGCGGTGCTTAGCTCTGCAGAGCACCGTACCTTCGTCTTTAGCCTCTCTTCTCGTCTACATCTTAGCAAAAAGCTTTTCCACTCTGTCTGGCAAGGAGAAACTGTGCCAGCACAGAAAACATCTCCCATCGTGTTCTAGAGGCTGCACGGAGGTCTGCCGAGTGTTTTGCAAGAAGAGAAAGAAAGTTGTCCAAAACAGCTTGCAATCGAATGTTCATGTGACTAGAAAAGGCAGGAGAGTGGTCAGGTACTGTTTTCTCTCAGTTGGCACGCTGCGCACACAATCGCAGTGTTGTACAGCTTGTTTCATCACCTTTGCGAAGTTGCCGCTCTCTCCGGCTCCCGGAGACGAAGAAGCTGCTTCTTCGCGCAAAGACGATTCTGCCGCTCACAGTGCTCTGCGGTGTGCGCCTTCTGCCGAAAGAGGTCCGGGAGCGGTGCTTAGCTCTGAGAAGCACCATACGTGCTTCTTTAGCCTCTCTTCTCGTCTACATCTTAGCAAAAAGCTTTTCCACTCTGTCTGGCAAGGAGAAACTGTGCCAGCACAGAAAACATCTCCCATCGTGTTCTAGAGGCTGCACGGAGGTCTGCCGAGTGTTTTGCAAGAAGAGAAAGAAAGTTGTCCAAAACAGCTTGCAATCGAATGTTCATGTGAATAGAAAAGGCAGGAGAGTGGTCAGGTACTGTTTTCTCTCACTTGGCAAGCTGCGAACACAATCGCAGTGTTGTACAGCTTGTTTCATCACCTTTGCCAAGTTGCCGCTCTCTCCGGCTCCCGGAGACGAAGAAGCTGCTTCTTCGCGCAAAGACGATTCTGCCGCTCACAGTGCTCTGCGGTGTGCGCCTTCTGCCGAAAGACGCCCGGGAGCGGTGCTTAGCTCTGCAGAGCACCGTACCTTCGTCTTTAGCCTCTCTTCTCGTCTACATCTTAGCAAAAAGCTTTTCCACTCTGTCTGGCAAGGAGAAACTGTGCCAGCACAGAAAACATCTCCCATCGTGTTCTAGAGGCTGCACGGAGGTCTGCCGAGTGTTTTGCAAGAAGAGAAAGAAAGTTGTCCAAAACAGCTTGCAATCGAATGTTCATGTGAATAGAAAAGGCAGGAGAGTGGTCAGGTACTGTTTTCTCTCAGTTGGCAAGCTGCGCACACAATCGCAGTGTTGTACAGCTTGTTTCATCACCTTTGCGAAGTTGCCGCTCTCTCCGGCTCCCGGAGACGAAGAAGCTGCTTCTTCGCGCAAAGACGATTCTGCCGCTCACAGTGCTCTGCGGTGTGCGCCTTCTGCCGAAAGAGGTCCGGGAGCGGTGCTGAGCTCTGCAGAGCACCGTACCTTCGTCTTTAGCCTCTCTTCTCGTCTACATCTTAGCAAAAAGCTTTTCCACTCTGTCTGGCAAGGAGAAACTGTGCCAGCCCAGAAAACATCTCCCATCGTGTTCTAGAGGCTGCACGGAGGTCTGCCGAGTGTTTTGCAAGAAGAGAAAGAAAGTTGTCCAAAACAGCTTGCAATCGAATGTTCATGTGAATAGAAAAGGCAGGAGAGTGGTCAGGTACTGTTTTCTCTCAGTTGGCACGCTGCGCACACAATCGCAGTGTTGTACAGCTTGTTTCATCACCTTTGCGAAGTTGCCGCTCTCTCCGGCTCCCGGAGACGAAGAAGCTGCTTCTTCGCGCAAAGACGATTCTGCCGCTCACAGTGCTCTGCGGTGTGCGCCTTCTGCCGAAAGACGCCCGGGAGTGGTGCTTAGCTCTGCAGAGCACCGTACCTTCGTCTTTAGCCTCTCTTCTCGTCTACATCTTAGCAAAAAGCTTTTCCACTCTGTCTGGCAAGGAGAAACTGTGCCAGCACAGAAAACATCACCCATCGTGTTCTAGAGGCTGCACGGAGGTCTGCCGAGTGTTTTGCAAGAAGAGAAAGAAAGTTGTCCAAAACAGCTTGCAATCGAATGTTCATGTGAATAGAAAAGGCAGGAGAGTGGTCAGGTACTGTTTTCTCTCAGTTGGCAAGCTGCGCACACAATCGCAGTGTTGTACAGCTTGTTTCATCACCTTTGCGAAGTTGCCGCTCTCTCCGGCTCCCGGAGACGAAGAAGCTGCTTCTTCGCGCAAAGACGATTCTGCCGCTCACAGTGCTCTGCGGTGTGCGCCTTCTGCCGAAAGAGCCCCGGGAGCTGTGCTTAGCTCTGAGAAGAACCTTACGTGCTTCTTTAGCCTCTCTTCTCGTCTACATCTTAGCAAAAAGCTTTTCCACTCTGTCTGGCAAGGAGAAACTGTGCCAGCACAGAAAACATCTCCCATCGTGTTCTAGAGGCTGCACGGAGGTCTGCCGAGTGTTTTGCAAGAAGAGAAAGAAAGTTGTCCAAAGCAGCTTGCAATCGAATGTTCATGTGAATAGAAAAGGCAGGAGAGTGGTCAGGTACTGTTTTCTCTCAGTTGGCAAGCTGCGCACACAATCGCAGTGTTGTACAGCTTGTTTCATCACCTTTGCGAAGTTGCCGCTATCTCCGGCTCCCGGAGACGAAGAAGCTGCTTCTTCGCGCAAAGACGATTCTGCCGCTCACAGTGCTCTGCGGTGTGCGCCTTCTGCCGAAAGACGCCCGGGAGCGGTGCTTAGCTCTGAGAAGCACCATACGTGCTTCTTTAGCCTCTCTTCTCGTCTACATCTTAGCAAAAAGCTTTTCCACTCTGTCTGGCAAGGAGAAACTGTGCCAGCCCAGAAAACATCTCCCATCGTGTTCTAGAGGCTGCACGGAGGTCTGCCGAGTGTTTTGCAAGAAGAGAAAGAATGTTGTCCAAAACAGCTTCCAATCGAATGTTCATGTGAATAGAAAAGGCAGGAGAGTGGTCAGGTACTGTTTTCTCTCAGTTGGCAAGCTGCGCACACAATCGCAGTGTTGTACAACTTGTTTCATCACCTTTGCGAAGTTGCCGCTCTCTCCGGCTCCCGGAGACGAAGAAGCTGCTTCTTCGCGCAAAGACGATTCTGCCGCTCACAGTGCTCTGCGGTGTGCGCCTTCTGCCGAAAGAGGTCCGGGAGCGGTGCTTAGCTCTGAGAAGCACCATACGTGCTTCTTTAGCCTTTCTTCTCGTCTACATCTTAGCAAAAAGCTTTTCCACTCTGTCTGGCAAGGAGAAACTGTGCCAGCACAGAAAACATCTCCCATCGTGTTCTAGAGGCTGCACGCAGGTCTGCCGAGTGTTTTGCAAGAAGAGAAAGAAAGTTGTCCAAAACAGCTTGAAATCGAATGTTCACGAGAATAGAAAAGGCAGGAGAGTGGTCAGGTACTGTTTTCTCTCAGTTGGCAAGCTGCGCACACAATCGCAGTGTTGTACAGCTTGTTTCTTCACCTTTGCGAAGTTGCCGCTCTCTCCGGCTCCCGGAGACGAAGAAGCTGCTTCTTCGCGCAAAGACGATTCTGCCGCTCACAGTGCTCTGCGGTGTGCGCCTTCTGCCGAAAGAGGCCCGGGAGCGGTGCTTAGCTCTGCAGAGCACCGTACCTTCGTCTTTAGCCTCTCTTCTCGTCTACATCTTAGCAAAAAGCTTTTCCACTCTGTCTGGCAAGGAGAAACTGTGCCAGCACAGAAAACATCTCCCATCGTGTTCTAGAGGCTGCACGCAGGTCTGCCGAGTGTTTTGCAAGAAGAGAAAGAAAGTTGTCCAAAACAGCTTGCAATCGAATGTTCATCTGAATAGAAAAGGCAGGAGAGTGGTCAGGTACTGTTTTCTCTCAGTTGGCAAGCTGCGCACACAATCGCAGTGTTGTACAGCTTGTTTCATCACCTTTGCGAAGTTGCCGCTCTCTCCGGCTCCCGGAGACGAAGAAGCTGCTTCTTCGCGCAAAGACGATTCTGCCGCTCACAGTGCTCTGCGGTGTGCGCCTTCTGCCGAAAGAGGTCCGGGAGCGGTGCTTAGCTCTGAGAAGCACCGTACCTTCATCTTTAGCCTCTCTTCTCGTCTACATCTTAGCAAAAAGCTTTTCCACTCTGTCTGGCAAGGAGAAACTGTGCCAGCACAGAAAACATCTCCCATCGTGTTCTAGAGGCTGCACGGAGGTCTGCCGAGTGTTTTGCAAGAAGAGAAAGAAAGTTGTCCAAAACAGCTTGCAATCGAATGTTCATGTGAATAGAAAAGGCAGGAGAGTGGTCAGGTACTGTTTTCTCTCAGTTGGCAAGCTGCGAACACAATCGCAGTGTTGTACAGCTTGTTTTATCACCTTTGCGAAGTTGCCGCTCTCTCCGGCTCCCGGAGACGAAGAAGCTGCTTCTTCGCGCAAAGACGATTCTGCCGCTCACAGTGCTCTGCGGTGTGCGCCTTCTGCCGAAAGACGCCCGGGAGCTGTGCTTAGCTCTGAGAAGCACCATACGTGCTTCTTTAGCCTTTCTTCTCGTCTACATCTTAGCAAAAAGCTTTTCCACTCTGTCTGGCAAGGAGAAACTGTGCCAGCACAGAAAACATCTCCCATCGTGTTCTAGAGGCTGCACGGAGGTCTGCCGAGTGTTTTGCAAGAAGAGAAAGAAAGTTGTCCAAAACAGCTTGCAATCGAATGTTCACGTGAATAGAAAAGGCAGGAGAGTGGTCAGGTACTGTTTTCTCTCAGTTGGCACGCTGCGCACACAATCGCAGTGTTGTACAGCTTGTTTCATCACCTTTGCGAAGTTGCCGCTCTCTCCGGCTCCCGGAGACGAAGAAGCTGCTTCTTCGCGCAAAGACGATTCTGCCGCTCACAGTGCTCTGCGGTGTGCGCCTTCTGCCGAAAGAGGCCCGGGAGCGGTGCTTAGCTCTGCAGAGCACCGTACCTTCGTCTTTAGCCTCTCTTCT
Organism: Melozone crissalis; assembly: GCF_028551555.1. NCBI lineage: Eukaryota > Metazoa > Chordata > Aves > Passeriformes > Passerellidae > Melozone > Melozone crissalis. The sequence goes on along the minus strand of NW_026536082.1, from coordinate 116,454 downwards.
CGTCTACATCTTAGCAAAAAGCTTTTCCACTCTGTCTGGCAAGGAGAAACTGTGCCAGCACAAAAAACATCTCCCATCGTGTTCTAGAGGCTGCACGGAGGTCTGCCGAGTGTTTTGCAAGAAGAGAAAGAAAGTTGTCCAAAACAGCTTGCAATCGAATGTTCATGTGAATAGAAAAGGCAGGAGAGTGGTCAGGTACTGTTTTCTCTCACTTGGCAAGCTGCGCACACAATCGCAGTGTTGTACAGCTTGTTTCATCACCTTTGCGAAGTTGCCGCTCTCTCCGGCTCCCGGAGACGAAGAAGCTGCTTCTTCGCGCAAAGACGATTCTGCCGCTCACAGTGCTCTGCGGTGTGCGCCTTCTGCCGAAAGAGGCCCGGGAGCGGTGCTTAGCTCTGCAGAGCACCGTACCTTCGTCTTTAGCCTCTCTTCTCGTCTACATCTTAGCAAAAAGCTTTTCCACTCTGTCTGGCAAGGAGAAACTGTGCCAGCCCAGAAAACATCTCCCATCGTGTTCTAGAGGCTGCACGGAGGTCTGCCGAGTGTTTTGCAAGAAGAGAAAGAAAGTTGTCCAAAACAGCTTGCAATCGAATGTTCACGTGAATAGAAAAGGCAGGAGAGTGGTCAGGTACTGTTTTCTCTCAGTTGGCAAGCTGCGCACACAATCGCAGTGTTGTACAGCTTGTTTCATCACCTTTGCGAAGTTGCCGCTCTCTCCGGCTCGCGGAGACGAAGAAGCTGCTTCTTCGCGCAAAGACGATTCTGCCGCTCACAGTGCTCTGCGGTGTGCGCCTTCTGCCGAAAGACGCCCGGGAGCGGTGCTTAGCTCTGCAGAGCACCGTACCTTCGTCTTTAGCCTCTCTTCTCGTCTACATCTTAGCAAAAAGCTTTTCCACTCTGTCTGGCAAGGAGAAACTGTGCCAGCACAGAAAACATCTCCCATCGTGTTCTAGAGGCTGCACGGAGGTCTGCCGAGTGTTTTGCAAGAAGAGAAAGAAAGTTGTCCAAAACAGCTTGCAATCGAATGTTCATGTGAATAGAAAAGGCAGGAGAGTGGTCAGGTACTGTTTTCTCTCACTTGGCAAGCTGCGAACACAATCGCAGTGTTGTACAGCTTGTTTCATCACCTTTGCGAAGTTGCCGCTCTCTCCGGCTCCCGGAGACGAAGAAGCTGCTTCTTCGCGCAAAGACGATTCTGCCGCTCACAGTGCTCTGCGGTGTGCGCCTTCTGCCGAAAGACGCCCGGGAGCGGTGCTTAGCTCTGAGAAGCACCATACGTGCTTCTTTAGCCTTTCTTCTCGTCTACATCTTAGCAAAAAGCTTTTCCACTCTGTCTGGCAAGGAGAAACTGTGCCAGCACAGAAAACATCTCCCATCGTGTTCTAGAGGCTGCACGGAGGTCTGCCGAGTGTTTTGCAAGAAGAGAAAGAAAGTTGTCCAAAACAGCTTGCAATCGAATGTTCACGTGAATAGAAAAGGCAGGAGAGTGGTCAGGTACTGTTTTCTCTCAGTTGGCACGCTGCGCACACAATCGCAGTGTTGTACAGCTTGTTTCATCACCTTTGCGAAGTTGCCGCTCTCTCCGGCTCCCGGAGACGAAGAAGCTGCTTCTTCGCGCAAAGACGATTCTGCCGCTCACAGTGCTCTGCGGTGTGCGCCTTCTGCCGAAAGACGCCCGGGAGCGGTGCTTAGCTCTGCAGAGCACCGTACCTTCGTCTTTAGCCTCTCTTCTCGTCTACATCTTAGCAAAAAGCTTTTCCACTCTGTCTGGCAAGGAGAAACTGTGCCAGCACAGAAAACATCTCCCATCGTGTTCTAGAGGCTGCACGGAGGTCTGCCGAGTGTTTTGCAAGAAGAGAAAGAAAGTTGTCCAAAACAGCTTGCAATCGAATGTTCATGTGAATAGAAAAGGCAGGAGAGTGGTCAGGTACTGTTTTCTCTCAGTTGGCATGCTGCGCACACAATCGCAGTGTTGTACAGCTTGTTTCATCACCTTTGCCAAGTTGCCGCTCTCTCCGGCTCCCGGAGACGAAGAAGCTGCTTCTTCGCGCAAAGACGATTCTGCCGCTCACAGTGCTCTGCGGTGTGCGCCTTCTGCCGAAAGAGCCCCGGGAGAGGTGCTTAGCTCTGAGAAGCACCATACGTGCTTCTTTAGCCTCTCTTCTCGTCTACATCTTAGCAAAAAGCTTTTCCACTCTGTCTGGCAAGGAGAAACTGTGCCAGCACAGAAAACATCTCCCATCGTGTTCTAGAGGCTGCACGGAGGTCTGCCGAGTGTTTTGCAAGAAGAGAAAGAAAGTTGTCCAAAACAGCTTGCAATCGAATGTTCATGTGAATAGAAAAGGCAGGAGAGTGGTCAGGTACTGTTTTCTCTCAGTTGGCAAGCTGCGCACACAATCGCAGTGTTGTACAGCTTGTTTCATCACATTTGCGAAGTTGCCGCTCTCTCCGGCTCCCGGAGACGAAGAAGCTGCTTCTTCGCGCAAAGATTTTCTGCCGCTCACAGTGCTCTGCGGTGTGCGCCTTCTGCCGAAAGACGCCCGGGAGTGGTGCTTAGCTCTGCAGAGGACGGTACCTTCGTCTTTAGCCTCTCTTCTCGTCTACATCTTAGCAAAAAGCTTTTCCACTCTGTCTGGCAAGGAGAAACTGTGCCAGCACAGAAAACATCACCCATCGTGTTCTAGAGGCTGCACGGAGGTCTGCCGAGTGTTTTGCAAGAAGAGAAAGAAAGTTGTCCAAAACAGCTTGCAATCGAATGTTCATGTGAATAGAAAAGGCAGGAGAGTGGTCAGGTACTGTTTTCTCTCAGTTGGCAAGCTGCGCACACAATCGCAGTGTTGTACAGCTTGTTTCATCACCTTTGCGAAGTTGCCGCTCTCTCCGGCTCCCGGAGACGAAGAAGCTGCTTCTTCGCGCAAAGACGATTCTGCCGCTCACAGTGCTCTGCGGTGTGCGCCTTCTGCCGAAAGAGCCCCGGGAGCTGTGCTTAGCTCTGAGAAGAACCTTACGTGCTTCTTTAGCCTCTCTTCTCGTCTACATCTTAGCAAAAAGCTTTTCCACTCTGTCTGGCAAGGAGAAACTGTGCCAGCACAGAAAACATCTCCCATCGTGTTCTAGAGGCTGCACGGAGGTCTGCCGAGTGTTTTGCAAGAAGAGAAAGAAAGTTGTCCAAAGCAGCTTGCAATCGAATGTTCATGTGAATAGAAAAGGCAGGAGAGTGGTCAGGTACTGTTTTCTCTCACTTGGCAAGCTGCGCACACAATCGCAGTGTTGTACAGCTTGTTTCATCACCTTTGCGAAGTTGCCGCTATCTCCGGCTCCCGGAGACGAAGAAGCTGCTTCTTCGCGCAAAGACGATTCTGCCGCTCACAGTGCTCTGCGGTGTGCGCCTTCTGCCGAAAGACGCCCGGGAGCGGTGCTTAGCTCTGCAGAGCACCGTACCTTCGTCTTTAGCCTCTCTTCTCGTCTACATCTTAGCAAAAAGCTTTTCCACTCTGTCTGGCAAGGAGAAACTGTGCCAGCACAGAAAACATCTCCCATCGTGTTCTAGAGGCTGCACGGAGGTCTGCCGAGTGTTTTGCAAGAAGAGAAAGAAAGTTGTCCAAAACAGCTTGCAATCGAATGTTCATGTGAATAGAAAAGGCAGGAGAGTGGTCAGGTACTGTTTTCTCTCAGTTGGCATGCTGCGCACACAATCGCAGTGTTGTACAGCTTGTTTCATCACCTTTGCCAAGTTGCCGCTCTCTCCGGCTCCCGGAGACGAAGAAGCTGCTTCTTCGCGCAAAGACGATTCTGCCGCTCACAGTGCTCTGCGGTGTGCGCCTTCTGCCGAAAGAGCCCCGGGAGCTGTGCTTAGCTCTGAGAAGCACCATACGTGCTTCTTTAGCCTCTCTTCTCGTCTACATCTTAGCAAAAAGCTTTTCCACTCTGTCTGGCAAGGAGAAACTGTGCCAGCACAGAAAACATCTCCCATCGTGTTCTAGAGGCTGCATGGAGGTCTGCCGAGTGTTTTGCAAGAAGAGAAAGAAAGTTGTCCAAAACAGCTTGCAATCGAATGTTCATGTGAATAGAAAAGGCAGGAGAGTGGTCAGGTACTGTTTTCTCTCAGTTGGCAAGCTGCGCACACAATCGCAGTGTTGTACAGCTTGTTTCATCACCTTTGCCAAGTTGCCGCTCTCTCCGGCTCCCGGAGACGAAGAAGCTGCTTCTTCGCGCAAAGATTTTCTGCCGCTCACAGTGCTCTGCGGTGTGCGCCTTCTGCCGAAAGACGCCCCGGGAGTGGTGCTTAGCTCTGCAGAGGACGGTACCTTCGTCTTTAGCCTCTCTTCTCGTCTACATCTTAGCAAAAAGCTTTTCCACTCTGTCTGGCAAGGAGAAACTGTGCCAGCACAGAAAACATCACCCATCGTGTTCTAGAGGCTGCACGGAGGTCTGCCGAGTGTTTTGCAAGAAGAGAAAGAAAGTTGTCCAAAACAGCTTGCAATCGAATGTTCATGTGAATAGAAAAGGCAGGAGAGTGGTCAGGTACTGTTTTCTCTCAGTTGGCAAGCTGCGCACACAATCGCAGTGTTGTACAGCTTGTTTCATCACCTTTGCGAAGTTGCCGCTCTCTCCGGCTCCCGGAGACGAAGAAGCTGCTTCTTCGCGCAAAGACGATTCTGCCGCTCACAGTGCTCTGCGGTGTGCGCCTTCTGCCGAAAGAGCCCCGGGAGCTGTGCTTAGCTCTGAGAAGAACCTTACGTGCTTCTTTAGCCTCTCTTCTCGTCTACATCTTAGCAAAAAGCTTTTCCACTCTGTCTGGCAAGGAGAAACTGTGCCAGCACAGAAAACATCTCCCATCGTGTTCTAGAGGCTGCACGGAGGTCTGCCGAGTGTTTTGCAAGAAGAGAAAGAAAGTTGTCCAAAGCAGCTTGCAATCGAATGTTCATGTGAATAGAAAAGGCAGGAGAGTGGTCAGGTACTGTTTTCTCTCACTTGGCAAGCTGCGCACACAATCGCAGTGTTGTACAGCTTGTTTCATCACCTTTGCGAAGTTGCCGCTATCTCCGGCTCCCGGAGACGAAGAAGCTGCTTCTTCGCGCAAAGACGATTCTGCCGCTCACAGTGCTCTGCGGTGTGCGCCTTCTGCCGAAAGACGCCCGGGAGCGGTGCTTAGCTCTGCAGAGCACCGTACCTTCGTCTTTAGCCTCTCTTCTCGTCTACATCTTAGCAAAAAGCTTTTCCACTCTGTCTGGCAAGGAGAAACTGTGCCAGCACAGAAAACATCTCCCATCGTGTTCTAGAGGCTGCACGGAGGTCTGCCGAGTGTTTTGCAAGAAGAGAAAGAAAGTTGTCCAAAACAGCTTGCAATCGAATGTTCATGTGAATAGAAAAGGCAGGAGAGTGGTCAGGTACTGTTTTCTCTCAGTTGGCAAGCTGCGCACACAATCGCAGTGTTGTACAGCTTGTTTCATCACCTTTGCGAAGTTGCCGCTCTCTCCGGCTCCCGGAGACGAAGAAGCTGCTTCTTCGCGCAAAGACGATTCTGCCGCTCACAGTGCTCTGCGGTGTGCGCCTTCTGCCGAAAGAGGTCCGGGAGCGGTGCTGAGCTCTGCAGAGCACCGTACCTTCGTCTTTAGCCTCTCTTCTCGTCTACATCTTAGCAAAAAGCTTTTCCACTCTGTCTGGCAAGGAGAAACTGTGCCAGCCCAGAAAACATCTCCCATCGTGTTCTAGAGGCTGCACGGAGGTCTGCCGAGTGTTTTGCAAGAAGAGAAAGAAAGTTGTCCAAAACAGCTTGCAATCGAATGTTCATGTGAATAGAAAAGGCAGGAGAGTGGTCAGGTACTGTTTTCTCTCAGTTGGCACGCTGCGCACACAATCGCAGTGTTGTACAGCTTGTTTCATCACCTTTGCGAAGTTGCCGCTCTCTCCGGCTCCCGGAGACGAAGAAGCTGCTTCTTCGCGCAAAGACGATTCTGCCGCTCACAGTGCTCTGCGGTGTGCGCCTTCTGCCGAAAGACGCCCGGGAGTGGTGCTTAGCTCTGCAGAGCACCGTACCTTCGTCTTTAGCCTCTCTTCTCGTCTACATCTTAGCAAAAAGCTTTTCCACTCTGTCTGGCAAGGAGAAACTGTGCCAGCACAGAAAACATCACCCATCGTGTTCTAGAGGCTGCACGGAGGTCTGCCGAGTGTTTTGCAAGAAGAGAAAGAAAGTTGTCCAAAACAGCTTGCAATCGAATGTTCATGTGAATAGAAAAGGCAGGAGAGTGGTCAGGTACTGTTTTCTCTCAGTTGGCAAGCTGCGCACACAATCGCAGTGTTGTACAGCTTGTTTCATCACCTTTGCGAAGTTGCCGCTCTCTCCGGCTCCCGGAGGCGAAGAAGCTGCTTCTTCGCGCAAAGACGATTCTGCCGCTCACAGTGCTCTGCGGTGTGCGCCTTCTGCCGAAAGAGCCCCGGGAGCTGTGCTTAGCTCTGAGAAGAACCTTACGTGCTTCTTTAGCCTCTCTTCTCGTCTACATCTTAGCAAAAAGCTTTTCCACTCTGTCTGGCAAGGAGAAACTGTGCCAGCACAGAAAACATCTCCCATCGTGTTCTAGAGGCTGCACGGAGGTCTGCCGAGTGTTTTGCAAGAAGAGAAAGAAAGTTGTCCAAAGCAGCTTGCAATCGAATGTTCATGTGAATAGAAAAGGCAGGAGAGTGGTCAGGTACTGTTTTCTCTCAGTTGGCAAGCTGTGCACACAATCGCAGTGTTGTACAGCTTGTTTCATCACCTTTGCGAAGTTGCCGCTATCTCCGGCTCCCGGAGACGAAGAAGCTGCTTCTTCGCGCAAAGACGATTCTGCCGCTCACAGTGCTCTGCGGTGTGCGCCTTCTGCCGAAAGACGCCCGGGAGCGGTGCTTAGCTCTGCAGAGCACCGTACCTTCGTCTTTAGCCTCTCTTCTCGTCTACATCTTAGCAAAAAGCTTTTCCACTCTGTCTGGCAAGGAGAAACTGTGCCAGCACAGAAAACATCTCCCATCGTGTTCTAGAGGCTGCACGGAGGTCTGCCGAGTGTTTTGCAAGAAGAGAAAGAAAGTTGTCCAAAACAGCTTGCAATCGAATGTTCATGTGACTAGAAAAGGCAGGAGAGTGGTCAGGTACTGTTTTCTCTCAGTTGGCACGCTGCGCACACAATCGCAGTGTTGTACAGCTTGTTTCATCACCTTTGCGAAGTTGCCGCTCTCTCCGGCTCCCGGAGACGAAGAAGCTGCTTCTTCGCGCAAAGACGATTCTGCCGCTCACAGTGCTCTGCGGTGTGCGCCTTCTGCCGAAAGAGGTCCGGGAGCGGTGCTTAGCTCTGAGAAGCACCATACGTGCTTCTTTAGCCTCTCTTCTCGTCTACATCTTAGCAAAAAGCTTTTCCACTCTGTCTGGCAAGGAGAAACTGTGCCAGCCCAGAAAACATCTCCCATCGTGTTCTAGAGGCTGCACGGAGGTCTGCCGAGTGTTTTGCAAGAAGAGAAAGAATGTTGTCCAAAACAGCTTCCAATCGAATGTTCATGTGAATAGAAAAGGCAGGAGAGTGGTCAGGTACTGTTTTCTCTCAGTTGGCAAGCTGCGCACACAATCGCAGTGTTGTACAACTTGTTTCATCACCTTTGCGAAGTTGCCGCTCTCTCCGGCTCCCGGAGACGAAGAAGCTGCTTCTTCGCGCAAAGACGATTCTGCCGCTCACAGTGCTCTGCGGTGTGCGCCTTCTGCCGAAAGAGGTCCGGGAGCGGTGCTTAGCTCTGAGAAGCACCATACGTGCTTCTTTAGCCTTTCTTCTCGTCTACATCTTAGCAAAAAGCTTTTCCACTCTGTCTGGCAAGGAGAAACTGTGCCAGCACAGAAAACATCTCCCATCGTGTTCTAGAGGCTGCACGCAGGTCTGCCGAGTGTTTTGCAAGAAGAGAAAGAAAGTTGTCCAAAACAGCTTGAAATCGAATGTTCACGAGAATAGAAAAGGCAGGAGAGTGGTCAGGTACTGTTTTCTCTCAGTTGGCAAGCTGCGCACACAATCGCAGTGTTGTACAGCTTGTTTCATCACCTTTGCGAAGTTGCCGCTCTCTCCGGCTCCCGGAGACGAAGAAGCTGCTTCTTCGCGCAAAGACGATTCTGCCGCTCACAGTGCTCTGCGGTGTGCGCCTTCTGCCGAAAGAGGCCCGGGAGCGGTGCTTAGCTCTGCAGAGCACCGTACCTTCGTCTTTAGCCTCTCTTCTCGTCTACATCTTAGCAAAAAGCTTTTCCACTCTGTCTGGCAAGGAGAAACTGTGCCAGCACAGAAAACATCTCCCATCGTGTTCTAGAGGCTGCACGCAGGTCTGCCGAGTGTTTTGCAAGAAGAGAAAGAAAGTTGTCCAAAACAGCTTGCAATCGAATGTTCATCTGAATAGAAAAGGCAGGAGAGTGGTCAGGTACTGTTTTCTCTCAGTTGGCAAGCTGCGCACACAATCGCAGTGTTGTACAGCTTGTTTCATCACCTTTGCCAAGTTGCCGCTCTCTCCGGCTCCCGGAGACGAAGAAGCTGCTTCTTCGCGCAAAGACGATTCTGCCGCTCACAGTGCTCTGCGGTGTGCGCCTTCTGCCGAAAGAGGTCCGGGAGCGGTGCTTAGCTCTGCAGAGCACCGTACCTTCGTCTTTAGCCTCTCTTCTCGTCTACATCTTAGCAAAAAGCTTTTCCACTCTGTCTGGCAAGGAGAAACTGTGCCAGCACAAAAAACATCTCCCATCGTGTTCTAGAGGCTGCACGCAGGTCTGCCGAGTGTTTTGCAAGAAGAGAAAGAAAGTTGTCCAAAACAGCTTGCAATCGAATGTTCATCTGAATAGAAAAGGCAGGAGAGTGGTCAGGTACTGTTTTCTCTCAGTTGGCAAGCTGCGCACACAATCGCAGTGTTGTACAGCTTGTTTCATCACCTTTGCGAAGTTGCCGCTCTCTCCGGCTCCCGGAGACGAAGAAGCTGCTTCTTCGCGCAAAGACGATTCTGCCGCTCACAGTGCTCTGCGGTGTGCGCCTTCTGCCGAAAGAGGTCCGGGAGCGGTGCTTAGCTCTGAGAAGCACCGTACCTTCGTCTTTAGCCTCTCTTCTCGTCTACATCTTAGCAAAAAGCTTTTCCACTCTGTCTGGCAAGGAGAAACTGTGCCAGCACAGAAAACATCTCCCATCGTGTTCTAGAGGCTGCACGGAGGTCTGCCGAGTGTTTTGCAAGAAGAGAAAGAAAGTTGTCCAAAACAGCTTGCAATCGAATGTTCATGTGAATAGAAAAGGCAGGAGAGTGGTCAGGTACTGTTTTCTCTCACTTGGCAAGCTGCGAACACAATCGCAGTGTTGTACAGCTTGTTTCATCACCTTTGCCAAGTTGCCGCTCTCTCCGGCTCCCGGAGACGAAGAAGCTGCTTCTTCGCGCAAAGACGATTCTGCCGCTCACAGTGCTCTGCGGTGTGCGCCTTCTGCCGAAAGACGCCCGGGAGCTGTGCTTAGCTCTGAGAAGCACCATACGTGCTTCTTTAGCCTTTCTTCTCGTCTACATCTTAGCAAAAAGCTTTTCCACTCTGTCTGGCAAGGAGAAACTGTGCCAGCACAGAAAACATCTCCCATCGTGTTCTAGAGGCTGCACGGAGGTCTGCCGAGTGTTTTGCAAGAAGAGAAAGAAAGTTGTCCAAAACAGCTTGCAATCGAATGTTCACGTGAATAGAAAAGGCAGGAGAGTGGTCAGGTACTGTTTTCTCTCAGTTGGCACGCTGCGCACACAATCGCAGTGTTGTACAGCTTGTTTCATCACCTTTGCGAAGTTGCCGCTCTCTCCGGCTCCCGGAGACGAAGAAGCTGCTTCTTCGCGCAAAGACGATTCTGCCGCTCACAGTGCTCTGCGGTGTGCGCCTTCTGCCGAAAGAGGCCCGGGAGCGGTGCTTAGCTCTGCAGAGCACCGTACCTTCGTCTTTAGCCTCTCTTCTCGTCTACATCTTAGCAAAAAGCTTTTCCACTCTGTCTGGCAAGGAGAAACTGTGCCAGCACAAAAAACATCTCCCATCGTGTTCTAGAGGCTGCACGGAGGTCTGCCGAGTGTTTTGCAAGAAGAGAAAGAAAGTTGTCCAAAACAGCTTGCAATCGAATGTTCATGTGAATAGAAAAGGCAGGAGAGTGGTCAGGTACTGTTTTCTCTCAGTTGGCAAGCTGCGCACACAATCGCAGTGTTGTACAGCTTGTTTCATCACCTTTGCGAAGTTGCCGCTCTCTCCGGCTCCCGGAGACGAAGAAGCTGCTTCTTCGCGCAAAGACGATTCTGCCGCTCACAGTGCTCTGCGGTGTGCGCCTTCTGCCGAAAGAGGCCCGGGAGCGGTGCTTAGCTCTGCAGAGCACCGTACCTTCGTCTTTAGCCTCTCTTCTCGTCTACATCTTAGCAAAAAGCTTTTCCACTCTGTCTGGCAAGGAGAAACTGTGCCAGCCCAGAAAACATCTCCCATCGTGTTCTAGAGGCTGCACGGAGGTCTGCCGAGTGTTTTGCAAGAAGAGAAAGAAAGTTGTCCAAAACAGCTTGCAATCGAATGTTCACGTGAATAGAAAAGGCAGGAGAGTGGTCAGGTACTGTTTTCTCTCAGTTGGCAAGCTGCGCACACAATCGCAGTGTTGTACAGCTTGTTTCATCACCTTTGCGAAGTTGCCGCTCTCTCCGGCTCGCGGAGACGAAGAAGCTGCTTCTTCGCGCAAAGACGATTCTGCCGCTCACAGTGCTCTGCGGTGTGCGCCTTCTGCCGAAAGACGCCCGGGAGCGGTGCTTAGCTCTGCAGAGCACCGTACCTTCGTCTTTAGCCTCTCTTCTCGTCTACATCTTAGCAAAAAGCTTTTCCACTCTGTCTGGCAAGGAGAAACTGTGCCAGCACAGAAAACATCTCCCATCGTGTTCTAGAGGCTGCACGGAGGTCTGCCGAGTGTTTTGCAAGAAGAGAAAGAAAGTTGTCCAAAACAGCTTGCAATCGAATGTTCATGTGAATAGAAAAGGCAGGAGAGTGGTCAGGTACTGTTTTCTCTCACTTGGCAAGCTGCGAACACAATCGCAGTGTTGTACAGCTTGTTTCATCACCTTTGCGAAGTTGCCGCTCTCTCCGGCTCCCGGAGACGAAGAAGCTGCTTCTTCGCGCAAAGACGATTCTGCCGCTCACAGTGCTCTGCGGTGTGCGCCTTCTGCCGAAAGACGCCCGGGAGCGGTGCTTAGCTCTGAGAAGCACCATACGTGCTTCTTTAGCCTTTCTTCTCGTCTACATCTTAGCAAAAAGCTTTTCCACTCTGTCTGGCAAGGAGAAACTGTGCCAGCACAGAAAACATCTCCCATCGTGTTCTAGAGGCTGCACGGAGGTCTGCCGAGTGTTTTGCAAGAAGAGAAAGAAAGTTGTCCAAAACAGCTTGCAATCGAATGTTCACGTGAATAGAAAAGGCAGGAGAGTGGTCAGGTACTGTTTTCTCTCAGTTGGCACGCTGCGCACACAATCGCAGTGTTGTACAGCTTGTTTCATCACCTTTGCGAAGTTGCCGCTCTCTCCGGCTCCCGGAGACGAAGAAGCTGCTTCTTCGCGCAAAGACGATTCTGCCGCTCACAGTGCTCTGCGGTGTGCGCCTTCTGCCGAAAGACGCCCGGGAGCGGTGCTTAGCTCTGCAGAGCACCGTACCTTCGTCTTTAGCCTCTCTTCTCGTCTACATCTTAGCAAAAAGCTTTTCCACTCTGTCTGGCAAGGAGAAACTGTGCCAGCACAGAAAACATCTCCCATCGTGTTCTAGAGGCTGCACGGAGGTCTGCCGAGTGTTTTGCAAGAAGAGAAAGAAAGTTGTCCAAAACAGCTTGCAATCGAATGTTCATGTGAATAGAAAAGGCAGGAGAGTGGTCAGGTACTGTTTTCTCTCAGTTGGCATGCTGCGCACACAATCGCAGTGTTGTACAGCTTGTTTCATCACCTTTGCCAAGTTGCCGCTCTCTCCGGCTCCCGGAGACGAAGAAGCTGCTTCTTCGCGCAAAGACGATTCTGCCGCTCACAGTGCTCTGCGGTGTGCGCCTTCTGCCGAAAGAGCCCCGGGAGCTGTGCTTAGCTCTGAGAAGCACCATACGTGCTTCTTTAGCCTCTCTTCTCGTCTACATCTTAGCAAAAAGCTTTTCCACTCTGTCTGGCAAGGAGAAACTGTGCCAGCACAAAAAACATCTCCCATCGTGTTCTAGAGGCTGCACGGAGGTCTGCCGAGTGTTTTGCAAGAAGAGAAAGAAAGTTGTCCAAAACAGCTTGCAATCGAATGTTCATGTGAATAGAAAAGGCAGGAGAGTGGTCAGGTACTGTTTTCTCTCAGTTGGCAAGCTGCGCACACAATCGCAGTGTTGTACAGCTTGTTTCATCACCTTTGCGAAGTTGCCGCTCTCTCCGGCTCCCGGAGACGAAGAAGCTGCTTCTTCGCGCAAAGATTTTCTGCCGCTCACAGTGCTCTGCGGTGTGCGCCTTCTGCCGAAAGACGCCCGGGAGTGGTGCTTAGCTCTGAGAAGAACCTTACGTGCTTCTTTAGCCTCTCTTCTCGTCTACATCTTAGCAAAAAGCTTTTCCACTCTGTCTGGCAAGGAGAAACTGTGCCAGCACAGAAAACATCTCCCATCGTCTTCTAGAGGCTGCACGGAGGTCTGCCGAGTGTTTTGCAAGAAGAGAAAGAAAGTTGTCCAAAGCAGCTTGCAATCGAATGTTCATGTGAATAGAAAAGGCAGGAGAGTGGTCAGGTACTGTTTTCTCTCACTTGGCAAGCTGCGCACACAATCGCAGTGTTGTACAGCTTGTTTCATCACCTTTGCGAAGTTGCCGCTATCTCCGGCTCCCGGAGACGAAGAAGCTGCTTCTTCGCGCAAAGACGATTCTGCCGCTCACAGTGCTCTGCGGTGTGCGCCTTCTGCCGAAAGACGCCCGGGAGCGGTGCTTAGCTCTGCAGAGCACCGTACCTTCGTCTTTAGCCTCTCTTCTCGTCTACATCTTAGCAAAAAGCTTTTCCACTCTGTCTGGCAAGGAGAAACTGTGCCAGCACAGAAAACATCTCCCATCGTGTTCTAGAGGCTGCACGGAGGTCTGCCGAGTGTTTTGCAAGAAGAGAAAGAAAGTTGTCCAAAACAGCTTGCAATCGAATGTTCATGTGACTAGAAAAGGCAGGAGAGTGGTCAGGTACTGTTTTCTCTCAGTTGGCACGCTGCGCACACAATCGCAGTGTTGTACAGCTTGTTTCATCACCTTTGCGAAGTTGCCGCTCTCTCCGGCTCCCGGAGACGAAGAAGCTGCTTCTTCGCGCAAAGACGATTCTGCCGCTCACAGTGCTCTGCGGTGTGCGCCTTCTGCCGAAAGAGGTCCGGGAGCGGTGCTTAGCTCTGAGAAGCACCATACGTGCTTCTTTAGCCTCTCTTCTCGTCTACATCTTAGCAAAAAGCTTTTCCACTCTGTCTGGCAAGGAGAAACTGTGCCAGCACAGAAAACATCTCCCATCGTGTTCTAGAGGCTGCACGGAGGTCTGCCGAGTGTTTTGCAAGAAGAGAAAGAAAGTTGTCCAAAACAGCTTGCAATCGAATGTTCATGTGAATAGAAAAGGCAGGAGAGTGGTCAGGTACTGTTTTCTCTCACTTGGCAAGCTGCGAACACAATCGCAGTGTTGTACAGCTTGTTTCATCACCTTTGCCAAGTTGCCGCTCTCTCCGGCTCCCGGAGACGAAGAAGCTGCTTCTTCGCGCAAAGACGATTCTGCCGCTCACAGTGCTCTGCTGTGTGCGCCTTCTGCCGAAAGACGCCCGGGAGCGGTGCTTAGCTCTGCAGAGCACCGTACCTTCGTCTTTAGCCTCTCTTCTCGTCTACATCTTAGCAAAAAGCTTTTCCACTCTGTCTGGCAAGGAGAAACTGTGCCAGCACAGAAAACATCTCCCATCGTGTTCTAGAGGCTGCACGGAGGTCTGCCGAGTGTTTTGCAAGAAGAGAAAGAAAGTTGTCCAAAACAGCTTGCAATCGAATGTTCATGTGAATAGAAAAGGCAGGAGAGTGGTCAGGTACTGTTTTCTCTCAGTTGGCAAGCTGCGCACACAATCGCAGTGTTGTACAGCTTGTTTCATCACCTTTGCGAAGTTGCCGCTCTCTCCGGCTCCCGGAGACGAAGAAGCTGCTTCTTCGCGCAAAGACGATTCTGCCGCTCACAGTGCTCTGCGGTGTGCGCCTTCTGCCGAAAGAGGTCCGGGAGCGGTGCTGAGCTCTGCAGAGCACCGTACCTTCGTCTTTAGCCTCTCTTCTCGTCTACATCTTAGCAAAAAGCTTTTCCACTCTGTCTGGCAAGGAGAAACTGTGCCAGCACAGAAAACATCTCCCATCGTGTTCTAGAGGCTGCACGGAGGTCTGCCGAGTGTTTTGCAAGAAGAGAAAGAAAGTTGTCCAAAACAGCTTGCAATCGAATGTTCATGTGAATAGAAAAGGCAGGAGAGTGGTCAGGTACTGTTTTCTCTCAGTTGGCACGCTGCGCACACAATCGCAGTGTTGTACAGCTTGTTTCATCACCTTTGCGAAGTTGCCGCTCTCTCCGGCTCCCGGAGACGAAGAAGCTGCTTCTTCGCGCAAAGACGATTCTGCCGCTCACAGTGCTCTGCGGTGTGCGCCTTCCGCCGAAAGAGGTCCGGGAGCTGTGCTTAGCTCTGAGAAGAACCATACGTGCTTCTTTAGCCTCTCTTCTCGTCTACATCTTAGCAAAAAGCTTTTCCACTCTGTCTGGCAAGGAGAAACTGTGCCAGCACAGAAAACATCTCCAATCGTGTTCTAGAGGCTGCACGGAGGTCTGCCGAGTGTTTTGCAAGAAGAGAAAGAAAGTTGTCCAAAACAGCTTGCAATCGAATGTTCATGTGAATAGAAAAGGCAGGAGAGTGGTCAGGTACTGTTTTCTCTCAGTTGGCAAGCTGCGCACACAATCGCAGTGTTGTACAGCTTGTTTCATCACCTTTGCGAAGTTGCCGCTCTCTCCGGCTCCCGGAGACGAAGAAGCTGCTTCTTCGCGCAAAGACGATTCTGCCGCTCACAGTGCTCTGCGGTGTGCGCCTTCTGCTGAAAGACGCCCGGGAGCGGTGCTTAGCTCTGCAGAGCACCGTACCTTCGTCTTTAGCCTCTCTTCTCGTCTACATCTTAGCAAAAAGCTTTTCCACTCTGTCTGGCAAGGAGAAACTGTGCCAGCACAGAAAACATCTCCCATCGTGTTCTAGAGGCTGCACGGAGGTCTGCCGAGTGTTTTGCAAGAAGAGAAAGAAAGTTGTCCAAAACAGCTTGCAATCGAATGTTCATGTGAATAGAAAAGGCAGGAGAGTGGTCAGGTACTGTTTTCTCTCAGTTGGCACGCTGCGCACACAATCGCAGTGTTGTACAGCTTGTTTCATCACCTTTGCGAAGTTGCCGCTCTCTCCGGCTCCCGGAGACGAAGAAGCTGCTTCTTCGCGCAAAGACGATTCTGCCGCTCACAGTGCTCTGCGGTGTGCGCCTTCTGCCGAAAGAGGTCCGGGAGCGGTGCTTAGCTCTGCAGAGCACCGTACCTTCGTCTTTAGCCTCTCTTCTCGTCTACATCTTAGCAAAAAGCTTTTCCACTCTGTCTGGCAAGGAGAAACTGTGCCAGCCCAGAAAACATCTCCCATCGTGTTCTAGAGGCTGCACGGAGGTCTGCCGAGTGTTTTGCAAGAAGAGAAAGAAAGTTGTCCAAAACAGCTTGCAATCGAATGTTCATGTGAATAGAAAAGGCAGGAGAGTGGTCAGGTACTGTTTTCTCTCAGTTGGCACGCTGCGCACACAATCGCAGTGTTGTACAGCTTGTTTCATCACCTTTGCGAAGTTGCCGCTCTCTCCGGCTCCCGGAGACGAAGAAGCTGCTTCTTCGCGCAAAGACGATTCTGCCGCTCACAGTGCTCTGCTGTGTGCGCCTTCTGCCGAAAGAGCCCCGGGAGCTGTGCTTAGCTCTGAGAGGCACCGTACATGCTTCTTTAGCCTCTCTTCTCGTCTACATCTTAGCAAAAAGCTTTTCCACTCTGTCTGGCAAGGAGAAACTGTGCCAGCACAGAAAACATCTCCCATCGTGTTCTAGAGGCTGCACGGAGGTCTGCCGAGTGTTTTGCAAGAAGAGAAAGAAAGTTGTCCAAAACAGCTTGCAATCGAATGTTCATGTGAATAGAAAAGGCAGGAGACTGGTCAGGTACTGTTTTCTCTCACTTGGCAAGCTGCGCACACAATCGCAGTGTTGTACAGCTTGTTTCATCACCTTTGCCAAGTTGCCGCTCTCTCCGGCTCCCGGAGACGAAGAAGCTGCTTCTTCGCGCAAAGACGATTCTGCCGCTCACAGTGCTCTGCTGTGTGCGCCTTCTGCCGAAAGAGCCCCGGGTGCGGTGCTTAGCTCTGCAGAGCACCGTACCTTCGTCTTTAGCCTCTCTTCTCGTCTACATCTTAGCAAAAAGCTTTTCCACTCTGTCTGGCAAGGAGAAACTGTGCCAGCACAGAAAACATCTCCCATCGTGTTCTAGAGGCTGCACGGAGGTCTGCCGAGTGTTTTGCAAGAAGAGAAAGAAAGTTGTCCAAAACAGCTTGCAATCGAATGTTCATGTGAATAGAAAAGGCAGGAGAGTGGTCAGGTACTGTTTTCTCTCAGTTGGCACGCTGCGCACACAATCGCAGTGTTGTACAGCTTGTTTCATCACCTTTGCGAAGTTGCCGCTCTCTCCGGCTCCCGGAGACGAAGAAGCTGCTTCTTCGCGCAAAGACGATTCTGCCGCTCACAGTGCTCTGCGGTGTGCGCCTTCTGCCGAAAGAGCCCCGGGAGCTGTGCTTAGCTCTGAGAAGCACCATACGTGCTTCTTTAGCCTCTCTTCTCGTCTACATCTTAGCAAAAAGCTTTTCCACTCTGTCTGGCAAGGAGAAACTGTGCCAGCACAGAAAACATCTCCCATCGTGTTCTAGAGGCTGCACGGAGGTCTGCCGAGTGTTTTGCAAGAAGAGAAAGAAAGTTGTCCAAAACAGCTTGCAATCGAATGTTCATGTGAATAGAAAAGGCAGGAGAGTGGTCAGGTACTGTTTTCTCTCAGTTGGCAAGCTGCGCACACAATCGCAGTGTTGTACAGCTTGTTTCATCACCTTTGCCAAGTTGCCGCTCTCTCCGGCTCCCGGAGACGAAGAAGCTGCTTCTTCGCGCAAAGACGATTCTGCCGCTCACAGTGCTCTGCTGTGTGCGCCTTCTGCCGAAAGAGGCCCGGGAGCGGTGCTTAGCTCTGCAGAGCACCGTACCTTCGTCTTTAGCCTCTCTTCTCGTCTACATCTTAGCAAAAAGCTTTTCCACTCTGTCTGGCAAGGAGAAACTGTGCCAGCCCAGAAAACATCTCCCATCGTGTTCTAGAGGCTGCACGGAGGTCTGCCGAGTGTTTTGCAAGAAGAGAAAGAAAGTTGTCCAAAACAGCTTGCAATCGAATGTTCATGTGAATAGAAAAGGCAGGAGAGTGGTCAGGTACTGTTTTCTCTCAGTTGGCAAGCTGCGCACACAATCGCAGTGTTGTACAGCTTGTTTCATCACCTTTGCGAAGTTGCCGCTCTCTCCGGCTCCCGGAGACGAAGAAGCTGCTTCTTCGCGCAAAGACGATTCTGCCGCTCACAGTGCTCTGCGGTGTGCGCCTTCTGCCGAAAGAGCCCCGGGAGCTGTGCTTAGCTCTGAGAAGCACCATACGTGCTTCTTTAGCCTCTCTTCTCGTCTACATCTTAGCAAAAAGCTTTTCCACTCTGTCTGGCAAGGAGAAACTGTGCCAGCACAGAAAACATCTCCCATCGTGTTCTAGAGGCTGCACGGAGGTCTGCCGAGTGTTTTGCAAGAAGAGAAAGAAAGTTGTCCAAAACAGCTTGCAATCGAATGTTCATGTGAATAGAAAAGGCAGGAGAGTGGTCAGGTACTGTTTTCTCTCAGTTGGCACGCTGCGCACACAATCGCAGTGTTGTACAGCTTGTTTCATCACCTTTGCGAAGTTGCCGCTCTCTCCGGCTCCCGGAGACGAAGAAGCTGCTTCTTCGCGCAAAGACGATTCTGCCGCTCACAGTGCTCTGCGGTGTGCGCCTTCTGCCGAAAGAGCCCCGGGAGCGGTGCTTAGCTCTGAGAAGCACCATACGTGCTTCTTTAGCCTCTCTTCTCGTCTACATCTTAGCAAAAAGCTTTTCCACTCTGTCTGGCAAGGAGAAACTGTGCCAGCACAGAAAACATCTCCCATCGTGTTCTAGAGGCTGCACGGAGGTCTGCCGAGTGTTTTGCAAGAAGAGAAAGAAAGTTGTCCAAAACAGCTTGCAATCGAATGTTCATGTGAATAGAAAAGGCAGGAGAGTGGTCAGGTACTGTTTTCTCTCACTTGGCAAGCTGCGCACACAATCGCAGTGTTGTACAGCTTGTTTCATCACCTTTGCGAAGTTGCCGCTATCTCCGGCTCCCGGAGACGAAGAAGCTGCTTCTTCGCGCAAAGACGATTCTGCCGCTCACAGTGCTCTGCGGTGTGCGCCTTCTGCCGAAAGACGCCCGGGAGCGGTGCTTAGCTCTGCAGAGCACCGTACCTTCGTCTTTAGCCTCTCTTCTCGTCTACATCTTAGCAAAAAGCTTTTCCACTCTGTCTGGCAAGGAGAAACTGTGCCAGCACAGAAAACATCTCCCATCGTGTTCTAGAGGCTGCACGGAGGTCTGCCGAGTGTTTTGCAAGAAGAGAAAGAAAGTTGTCCAAAACAGCTTGCAATCGAATGTTCATGTGACTAGAAAAGGCAGGAGAGTGGTCAGGTACTGTTTTCTCTCAGTTGGCACGCTGCGCACACAATCGCAGTGTTGTACAGCTTGTTTCATCACCTTTGCGAAGTTGCCGCTCTCTCCGGCTCCCGGAGACGAAGAAGCTGCTTCTTCGCGCAAAGACGATTCTGCCGCTCACAGTGCTCTGCGGTGTGCGCCTTCTGCCGAAAGAGGTCCGGGAGCGGTGCTTAGCTCTGAGAAGCACCATACGTGCTTCTTTAGCCTCTCTTCTCGTCTACATCTTAGCAAAAAGCTTTTCCACTCTGTCTGGCAAGGAGAAACTGTGCCAGCACAGAAAACATCTCCCATCGTGTTCTAGAGGCTGCACGGAGGTCTGCCGAGTGTTTTGCAAGAAGAGAAAGAAAGTTGTCCAAAACAGCTTGCAATCGAATGTTCATGTGAATAGAAAAGGCAGGAGAGTGGTCAGGTACTGTTTTCTCTCACTTGGCAAGCTGCGAACACAATCGCAGTGTTGTACAGCTTGTTTCATCACCTTTGCCAAGTTGCCGCTCTCTCCGGCTCCCGGAGACGAAGAAGCTGCTTCTTCGCGCAAAGACGATTCTGCCGCTCACAGTGCTCTGCGGTGTGCGCCTTCTGCCGAAAGACGCCCGGGAGCGGTGCTTAGCTCTGCAGAGCACCGTACCTTCGTCTTTAGCCTCTCTTCTCGTCTACATCTTAGCAAAAAGCTTTTCCACTCTGTCTGGCAAGGAGAAACTGTGCCAGCACAGAAAACATCTCCCATCGTGTTCTAGAGGCTGCACGGAGGTCTGCCGAGTGTTTTGCAAGAAGAGAAAGAAAGTTGTCCAAAACAGCTTGCAATCGAATGTTCATGTGAATAGAAAAGGCAGGAGAGTGGTCAGGTACTGTTTTCTCTCAGTTGGCAAGCTGCGCACACAATCGCAGTGTTGTACAGCTTGTTTCATCACCTTTGCGAAGTTGCCGCTCTCTCCGGCTCCCGGAGACGAAGAAGCTGCTTCTTCGCGCAAAGACGATTCTGCCGCTCACAGTGCTCTGCGGTGTGCGCCTTCTGCCGAAAGACGCCCGGGAGCGGTGCTTAGCTCTGCAGAGCACCGTACCTTCGTCTTTAGCCTCTCTTCTCGTCTACATCTTAGCAAAAAGCTTTTCCACTCTGTCTGGCAAGGAGAAACTGTGCCAGCACAGAAAACATCTCCCATCGTGTTCTAGAGGCTGCACGGAGGTCTGCCGAGTGTTTTGCAAGAAGAGAAAGAAAGTTGTCCAAAACAGCTTGCAATCGAATGTTCATGTGACTAGAAAAGGCAGGAGAGTGGTCAGGTACTGTTTTCTCTCAGTTGGCACGCTGCGCACACAATCGCAGTGTTGTACAGCTTGTTTCATCACCTTTGCGAAGTTGCCGCTCTCTCCGGCTCCCGGAGACGAAGAAGCTGCTTCTTCGCGCAAAGACGATTCTGCCGCTCACAGTGCTCTGCGGTGTGCGCCTTCTGCCGAAAGAGGTCCGGGAGCGGTGCTTAGCTCTGAGAAGCACCATACGTGCTTCTTTAGCCTCTCTTCTCGTCTACATCTTAGCAAAAAGCTTTTCCACTCTGTCTGGCAAGGAGAAACTGTGCCAGCACAGAAAACATCTCCCATCGTGTTCTAGAGGCTGCACGGAGGTCTGCCGAGTGTTTTGCAAGAAGAGAAAGAAAGTTGTCCAAAACAGCTTGCAATCGAATGTTCATGTGAATAGAAAAGGCAGGAGAGTGGTCAGGTACTGTTTTCTCTCACTTGGCAAGCTGCGAACACAATCGCAGTGTTGTACAGCTTGTTTCATCACCTTTGCCAAGTTGCCGCTCTCTCCGGCTCCCGGAGACGAAGAAGCTGCTTCTTCGCGCAAAGACGATTCTGCCGCTCACAGTGCTCTGCGGTGTGCGCCTTCTGCCGAAAGACGCCCGGGAGCGGTGCTTAGCTCTGCAGAGCACCGTACCTTCGTCTTTAGCCTCTCTTCTCGTCTACATCTTAGCAAAAAGCTTTTCCACTCTGTCTGGCAAGGAGAAACTGTGCCAGCACAGAAAACATCTCCCATCGTGTTCTAGAGGCTGCACGGAGGTCTGCCGAGTGTTTTGCAAGAAGAGAAAGAAAGTTGTCCAAAACAGCTTGCAATCGAATGTTCATGTGAATAGAAAAGGCAGGAGAGTGGTCAGGTACTGTTTTCTCTCAGTTGGCAAGCTGCGCACACAATCGCAGTGTTGTACAGCTTGTTTCATCACCTTTGCGAAGTTGCCGCTCTCTCCGGCTCCCGGAGACGAAGAAGCTGCTTCTTCGCGCAAAGACGATTCTGCCGCTCACAGTGCTCTGCGGTGTGCGCCTTCTGCCGAAAGAGGTCCGGGAGCGGTGCTGAGCTCTGCAGAGCACCGTACCTTCGTCTTTAGCCTCTCTTCTCGTCTACATCTTAGCAAAAAGCTTTTCCACTCTGTCTGGCAAGGAGAAACTGTGCCAGCCCAGAAAACATCTCCCATCGTGTTCTAGAGGCTGCACGGAGGTCTGCCGAGTGTTTTGCAAGAAGAGAAAGAAAGTTGTCCAAAACAGCTTGCAATCGAATGTTCATGTGAATAGAAAAGGCAGGAGAGTGGTCAGGTACTGTTTTCTCTCAGTTGGCACGCTGCGCACACAATCGCAGTGTTGTACAGCTTGTTTCATCACCTTTGCGAAGTTGCCGCTCTCTCCGGCTCCCGGAGACGAAGAAGCTGCTTCTTCGCGCAAAGACGATTCTGCCGCTCACAGTGCTCTGCGGTGTGCGCCTTCCGCCGAAAGAGGTCCGGGAGCTGTGCTTAGCTCTGAGAAGAACCATACGTGCTTCTTTAGCCTCTCTTCTCGTCTACATCTTAGCAAAAAGCTTTTCCACTCTGTCTGGCAAGGAGAAACTGTGCCAGCACAGAAAACATCTCCAATCGTGTTCTAGAGGCTGCACGGAGGTCTGCCGAGTGTTTTGCAAGAAGAGAAAGAAAGTTGTCCAAAACAGCTTGCAATCGAATGTTCATGTGAATAGAAAAGGCAGGAGAGTGGTCAGGTACTGTTTTCTCTCAGTTGGCAAGCTGCGCACACAATCGCAGTGTTGTACAGCTTGTTTCATCACCTTTGCGAAGTTGCCGCTCTCTCCGGCTCCCGGAGACGAAGAAGCTGCTTCTTCGCGCAAAGACGATTCTGCCGCTCACAGTGCTCTGCGGTGTGCGCCTTCTGCTGAAAGACGCCCGGGAGCGGTGCTTAGCCCTCCAGAGCACCGTACCTTCGTCTTTAGCCTCTCTTCTCGTCTACATCTTAGCAAAAAGCTTTTCCACTCTGTCTGGCAAGGAGAAACTGTGCCAGCACAGAAAACATCTCCCATCGTGTTCTAGAGGCTGCACGGAGGTCTGCCGAGTGTTTTGCAAGAAGAGAAAGAAAGTTGTCCAAAACAGCTTGCAATCGAATGTTCATGTGAATAGAAAAGGCAGGAGAGTGGTCAGGTACTGTTTTCTCTCAGTTGGCACGCTGCGCACACAATCGCAGTGTTGTACAGCTTGTTTCATCACCTTTGCGAAGTTGCCGCTCTCTCCGGCTCCCGGAGACGAAGAAGCTGCTTCTTCGCGCAAAGACGATTCTGCCGCTCACAGTGCTCTGCGGTGTGCGCCTTCTGCCGAAAGAGGTCCGGGAGCGGTGCTTAGCTCTGCAGAGCACCGTACCTTCGTCTTTAGCCTCTCTTCTCGTCTACATCTTAGCAAAAAGCTTTTCCACTCTGTCTGGCAAGGAGAAACTGTGCCAGCCCAGAAAACATCTCCCATCGTGTTCTAGAGGCTGCACGGAGGTCTGCCGAGTGTTTTGCAAGAAGAGAAAGAAAGTTGTCCAAAACAGCTTGCAATCGAATGTTCATGTGAATAGAAAAGGCAGGAGAGTGGTCAGGTACTGTTTTCTCTCAGTTGGCACGCTGCGCACACAATCGCAGTGTTGTACAGCTTGTTTCATCACCTTTGCGAAGTTGCCGCTCTCTCCGGCTCCCGGAGACGAAGAAGCTGCTTCTTCGCGCAAAGACGATTCTGCCGCTCACAGTGCTCTGCGGTGTGCGCCTTCTGCCGAAAGAGCCCCGGGAGCTGTGCTTAGCTCTGAGAGGCACCGTACATGCTTCTTTAGCCTCTCTTCTCGTCTACATCTTAGCAAAAAGCTTTTCCACTCTGTCTGGCAAGGAGAAACTGTGCCAGCACAGAAAACATCTCCCATCGTGTTCTAGAGGCTGCACGGAGGTCTGCCGAGTGTTTTGCAAGAAGAGAAAGAAAGTTGTCCAAAACAGCTTGCAATCGAATGTTCATGTGAATAGAAAAGGCAGGAGAGTGGTCAGGTACTGTTTTCTCTCACTTGGCAAGCTGCGCACACAATCGCAGTGTTGTACAGCTTGTTTCATCACCTTTGCCAAGTTGCCGCTCTCTCCGGCTCCCGGAGACGAAGAAGCTGCTTCTTCGCGCAAAGACGATTCTGCCGCTCACAGTGCTCTGCTGTGTGCGCCTTCTGCCGAAAGAGGCCCGGGTGCGGTGCTTAGCTCTGCAGAGCACCGTACCTTCGTCTTTAGCCTCTCTTCTCGTCTACATCTTAGCAAAAAGCTTTTCCACTCTGTCTGGCAAGGAGAAACTGTGCCAGCACAGAAAACATCTCCCATCGTGTTCTAGAGGCTGCACGGAGGTCTGCCGAGTGTTTTGCAAGAAGAGAAAGAAAGTTGTCCAAAACAGCTTGCAATCGAATGTTCATGTGAATAGAAAAGGCAGGAGAGTGGTCAGGTACTGTTTTCTCTCAGTTGGCAAGCTGCGCACACAATCGCAGTGTTGTACAGCTTGTTTCATCACCTTTGCGAAGTTGCCGCTCTCTCCGGCTCCCGGAGGCGAAGAAGCTGCTTCTTCGCGCAAAGACGATTCTGCCGCTCACAGTGCTCTGCGGTGTGCGCCTTCTGCCGAAAGAGCCCCGGGAGCTGTGCTTAGCTCTGAGAAGAACCTTACGTGCTTCTTTAGCCTCTCTTCTCGTCTACATCTTAGCAAAAAGCTTTTCCACTCTGTCTGGCAAGGAGAAACTGTGCCAGCACAGAAAACATCTCCCATCGTGTTCTAGAGGCTGCACGGAGGTCTGCCGAGTGTTTTGCAAGAAGAGAAAGAAAGTTGTCCAAAGCAGCTTGCAATCGAATGTTCATGTGAATAGAAAAGGCAGGAGAGTGGTCAGGTACTGTTTTCTCTCAGTTGGCAAGCTGCGCACACAATCGCAGTGTTGTACAGCTTGTTTCATCACCTTTGCGAAGTTGCCGCTATCTCCGGCTCCCGGAGACGAAGAAGCTGCTTCTTCGCGCAAAGACGATTCTGCCGCTCACAGTGCTCTGTGGTGTGCGCCTTCTGCCGAAAGACGCCCGGGAGCGGTGCTTAGCTCTGCAGAGCACCGTACCTTCGTCTTTAGCCTCTCTTCTCGTCTACATCTTAGCAAAAAGCTTTTCCACTCTGTCTGGCAAGGAGAAACTGTGCCAGCACAGAAAACATCTCCCATCGTGTTCTAGAGGCTGCACGGAGGTCTGCCGAGTGTTTTGCAAGAAGAGAAAGAAAGTTGTCCAAAACAGCTTGCAATCGAATGTTCATGTGACTAGAAAAGGCAGGAGAGTGGTCAGGTACTGTTTTCTCTCAGTTGGCACGCTGCGCACACAATCGCAGTGTTGTACAGCTTGTTTCATCACCTTTGCGAAGTTGCCGCTCTCTCCGGCTCCCGGAGACGAAGAAGCTGCTTCTTCGCGCAAAGACGATTCTGCCGCTCACAGTGCTCTGCGGTGTGCGCCTTCTGCCGAAAGAGGTCCGGGAGCGGTGCTTAGCTCTGAGAAGCACCATACGTGCTTCTTTAGCCTCTCTTCTCGTCTACATCTTAGCAAAAAGCTTTTCCACTCTGTCTGGCAAGGAGAAACTGTGCCAGCACAGAAAACATCTCCCATCGTGTTCTAGAGGCTGCACGGAGGTCTGCCGAGTGTTTTGCAAGAAGAGAAAGAAAGTTGTCCAAAACAGCTTGCAATCGAATGTTCATGTGAATAGAAAAGGCAGGAGAGTGGTCAGGTACTGTTTTCTCTCAGTTGGCAAGCTGCGAACACAATCGCAGTGTTGTACAGCTTGTTTCATCACCTTTGCCAAGTTGCCGCTCTCTCCGGCTCCCGGAGACGAAGAAGCTGCTTCTTCGCGCAAAGACGATTCTGCCGCTCACAGTGCTCTGCGGTGTGCGCCTTCTGCCGAAAGACGCCCGGGAGCGGTGCTTAGCTCTGCAGAGCACCGTACCTTCGTCTTTAGCCTCTCTTCTCGTCTACATCTTAGCAAAAAGCTTTTCCACTCTGTCTGGCAAGGAGAAACTGTGCCAGCACAGAAAACATCTCCCATCGTGTTCTAGAGGCTGCACGGAGGTCTGCCGAGTGTTTTGCAAGAAGAGAAAGAAAGTTGTCCAAAACAGCTTGCAATCGAATGTTCATGTGAATAGAAAAGGCAGGAGAGTGGTCAGGTACTGTTTTCTCTCAGTTGGCAAGCTGCGCACACAATCGCAGTGTTGTACAGCTTGTTTCATCACCTTTGCGAAGTTGCCGCTCTCTCCGGCTCCCGGAGACGAAGAAGCTGCTTCTTCGCGCAAAGACGATTCTGCCGCTCACAGTGCTCTGCGGTGTGCGCCTTCTGCCGAAAGAGGTCCGGGAGCGGTGCTGAGCTCTGCAGAGCACCGTACCTTCGTCTTTAGCCTCTCTTCTCGTCTACATCTTAGCAAAAAGCTTTTCCACTCTGTCTGGCAAGGAGAAACTGTGCCAGCCCAGAAAACATCTCCCATCGTGTTCTAGAGGCTGCACGGAGGTCTGCCGAGTGTTTTGCAAGAAGAGAAAGAAAGTTGTCCAAAACAGCTTGCAATCGAATGTTCATGTGAATAGAAAAGGCAGGAGAGTGGTCAGGTACTGTTTTCTCTCAGTTGGCACGCTGCGCACACAATCGCAGTGTTGTACAGCTTGTTTCATCACCTTTGCGAAGTTGCCGCTCTCTCCGGCTCCCGGAGACGAAGAAGCTGCTTCTTCGCGCAAAGACGATTCTGCCGCTCACAGTGCTCTGCGGTGTGCGCCTTCCGCCGAAAGAGGTCCGGGATCTGTGCTTAGCTCTGAGAAGAACCATACGTGCTTCTTTAGCCTCTCTTCTCGTCTACATCTTAGCAAAAAGCTTTTCCACTCTGTCTGGCAAGGAGAAACTGTGCCAGCACAGAAAACATCTCCAATCGTGTTCTAGAGGCTGCACGGAGGTCTGCCGAGTGTTTTGCAAGAAGAGAAAGAAAGTTGTCCAAAACAGCTTGCAATCGAATGTTCATGTGAATAGAAAAGGCAGGAGAGTGGTCAGGTACTGTTTTCTCTCAGTTGGCAAGCTGCGCACACAATCGCAGTGTTGTACAGCTTGTTTCATCACCTTTGCGAAGTTGCCGCTCTCTCCGGCTCCCGGAGACGAAGAAGCTGCTTCTTCGCGCAAAGACGATTCTGCCGCTCACAGTGCTCTGCGGTGTGCGCCTTCTGCTGAAAGACGCCCGGGAGCGGTGCTTAGCTCTGCAGAGCACCGTACCTTCGTCTTTAGCCTCTCTTCTCGTCTACATCTTAGCAAAAAGCTTTTCCACTCTGTCTGGCAAGGAGAAACTGTGCCAGCACAGAAAACATCTCCCATCGTGTTCTAGAGGCTGCACGGAGGTCTGCCGAGTGTTTTGCAAGAAGAGAAAGAAAGTTGTCCAAAACAGCTTGCAATCGAATGTTCATGTGAATAGAAAAGGCAGGAGAGTGGTCAGGTACTGTTTTCTCTCAGTTGGCACGCTGCGCACACAATCGCAGTGTTGTACAGCTTGTTTCATCACCTTTGCCAAGTTGCCGCTCTCTCCGGCTCCCGGAGACGAAGAAGCTGCTTCTTCGCGCAAAGACGATTCTGCCGCTCACAGTGCTCTGCGGTGTGCGCCTTCTGCCGAAAGAGGTCCGGGAGCGGTGCTTAGCTCTGCAGAGCACCGTACCTTCGTCTTTAGCCTCTCTTCTCGTCTACATCTTAGCAAAAAGCTTTTCCACTCTGTCTGGCAAGGAGAAACTGTGCCAGCCCAGAAAACATCTCCCATCGTGTTCTAGAGGCTGCACGGAGGTCTGCCGAGTGTTTTGCAAGAAGAGAAAGAAAGTTGTCCAAAACAGCTTGCAATCGAATGTTCATGTGAATAGAAAAGGCAGGAGAGTGGTCAGGTACTGTTTTCTCTCAGTTGGCACGCTGCGCACACAATCGCAGTGTTGTACAGCTTGTTTCATCACCTTTGCGAAGTTGCCGCTCTCTCCGGCTCCCGGAGACGAAGAAGCTGCTTCTTCGCGCAAAGACGATTCTGCCGCTCACAGTGCTCTGCGGTGTGCGCCTTCTGCCGAAAGAGCCCCGGGAGCTGTGCTTAGCTCTGAGAGGCACCGTACATGCTTCTTTAGCCTCTCTTCTCGTCTACATCTTAGCAAAAAGCTTTTCCACTCTGTCTGGCAAGGAGAAACTGTGCCAGCACAGAAAACATCTCCCATCGTGTTCTAGAGGCTGCACGGAGGTCTGCCGAGTGTTTTGCAAGAAGAGAAAGAAAGTTGTCCAAAACAGCTTGCAATCGAATGTTCATGTGAATAGAAAAGGCAGGAGAGTGGTCAGGTACTGTTTTCTCTCACTTGGCAAGCTGCGCACACAATCGCAGTGTTGTACAGCTTGTTTCATCACCTTTGCCAAGTTGCCGCTCTCTCCGGCTCCCGGAGACGAAGAAGCTGCTTCTTCGCGCAAAGACGATTCTGCCGCTCACAGTGCTCTGCTGTGTGCGCCTTCTGCCGAAAGAGGCCCGGGTGCGGTGCTTAGCTCTGCAGAGCACCGTACCTTCGTCTTTAGCCTCTCTTCTCGTCTACATCTTAGCAAAAAGCTTTTCCACTCTGTCTGGCAAGGAGAAACTGTGCCAGCACAGAAAACATCTCCCATCGTGTTCTAGAGGCTGCACGGAGGTCTGCCGAGTGTTTTGCAAGAAGAGAAAGAAAGTTGTCCAAAACAGCTTGCAATCGAATGTTCATGTGAATAGAAAAGGCAGGAGAGTGGTCAGGTACTGTTTTCTCTCAGTTGGCACGCTGCGCACACAATCGCAGTGTTGTACAGCTTGTTTCATCACCTTTGCGAAGTTGCCGCTCTCTCCGGCTCCCGGAGACGAAGAAGCTGCTTCTTCGCGCAAAGACGATTCTGCCGCTCACAGTGCTCTGCGGTGTGCGCCTTCTGCCGAAAGAGCCCCGGGAGCTGTGCTTAGCTCTGAGAAGCACCATACGTGCTTCTTTAGCCTCTCTTCTCGTCTACATCTTAGCAAAAAGCTTTTCCACTCTGTCTGGCAAGGAGAAACTGTGCCAGCACAGAAAACATCTCCCATCGTGTTCTAGAGGCTGCACGGAGGTCTGCCGAGTGTTTTGCAAGAAGAGAAAGAAAGTTGTCCAAAACAGCTTGCAATCGAATGTTCATGTGAATAGAAAAGGCAGGAGAGTGGTCAGGTACTGTTTTCTCTCACTTGGCAAGCTGCGCACACAATCGCAGTGTTGTACAGCTTGTTTCATCACCTTTGCCAAGTTGCCGCTCTCTCCGGCTCCCGGAGACGAAGAAGCTGCTTCTTCGCGCAAAGACGATTCTGCCGCTCACAGTGCTCTGCTGTGTGCGCCTTCTGCCGAAAGAGGCCCGGGAGCGGTGCTTAGCTCTGCAGAGCACCGTACCTTCGTCTTTAGCCTCTCTTCTCGTCTACATCTTAGCAAAAAGCTTTTCCACTCTGTCTGGCAAGGAGAAACTGTGCCAGCCCAGAAAACATCTCCCATCGTGTTCTAGAGGCTGCACGGAGGTCTGCCGAGTGTTTTGCAAGAAGAGAAAGAAAGTTGTCCAAAACAGCTTGCAATCGAATGTTCATGTGAATAGAAAAGGCAGGAGAGTGGTCAGGTACTGTTTTCTCTCAGTTGGCAAGCTGCGCACACAATCGCAGTGTTGTACAGCTTGTTTCATCACCTTTGCGAAGTTGCCGCTCTCTCCGGCTCCCGGAGACGAAGAAGCTGATTCTTCGCGCAAAGACGATTCTGCCGCTCACAGTGCTCTGCGGTGTGCGCCTTCTGCCGAAAGAGCCCCGGGAGCTGTGCTTAGCTCTGAGAAGCACCATACGTGCTTCTTTAGCCTCTCTTCTCGTCTACATCTTAGCAAAAAGCTTTTCCACTCTGTCTGGCAAGGAGAAACTGTGCCAGCACAGAAAACATCACCCATCGTGTTCTAGAGGCTGCACGGAGGTCTGCCGAGTGTTTTGCAAGAAGAGAAAGAAAGTTGTCCAAAACAGCTTGCAATCGAATGTTCATGTGAATAGAAAAGGCAGGAGAGTGGTCAGGTACTGTTTTCTCTCAGTTGGCACGCTGCGCACACAATCGCAGTGTTGTACAGCTTGTTTCATCACCTTTGCCAAGTTGCCGCTCTCTCCGGCTCCCGGAGACGAAGAAGCTGCTTCTTCGCGCAAAGACGATTCTGCCGCTCACAGTGCTCTGCGGTGAGCGCCTTCTGCCGAAAGAGCCCCGGGAGCGGTGCTTAGCTCTGAGAAGCACCATACGTGCTTCTTTAGCCTCTCTTCTCGTCTACATCTTAGCAAAAAGCTTTTCCACTCTGTCTGGCAACGAGAAACTGTGCCAGCACAGAAAACATCTCCCATCGTGTTCTAGAGGCTGCACGGAGGTCTGCCGAGTGTTTTGCAAGAAGAGAAAGAAAGTTGTCCAAAACAGCTTGCAATCGAATGTTCATGTGAATAGAAAAGGCAGGAGAGTGGTCAGGTACTGTTTTCTCTCACTTGGCAAGCTGCGCACACAATCGCAGTGTTGTACAGCTTGTTTCATCACCTTTGCGAAGTTGCCGCTATCTCCGGCTCCCGGAGACGAAGAAGCTGCTTCTTCGCGCAAAGACGATTCTGCCGCTCACAGTGCTCTGCGGTGTGCGCCTTCTGCCGAAAGACGCCCGGGAGCGGTGCTTAGCTCTGCAGAGCACCGTACCTTCGTCTTTAGCCTCTCTTCTCGTCTACATCTTAGCAAAAAGCTTTTCCACTCTGTCTGGCAAGGAGAAACTGTGCCAGCACAGAAAACATCTCCCATCGTGTTCTAGAGGCTGCACGGAGGTCTGCCGAGTGTTTTGCAAGAAGAGAAAGAAAGTTGTCCAAAACAGCTTGCAATCGAATGTTCATGTGACTAGAAAAGGCAGGAGAGTGGTCAGGTACTGTTTTCTCTCAGTTGGCACGCTGCGCACACAATCGCAGTGTTGTACAGCTTGTTTCATCACCTTTGCGAAGTTGCCGCTCTCTCCGGCTCCCGGAGACGAAGAAGCTGCTTCTTCGCGCAAAGACGATTCTGCCGCTCACAGTGCTCTGCGGTGTGCGCCTTCTGCCGAAAGAGGTCCGGGAGCGGTGCTTAGCTCTGAGAAGCACCATACGTGCTTCTTTAGCCTCTCTTCTCGTCTACATCTTAGCAAAAAGCTTTTCCACTCTGTCTGGCAAGGAGAAACTGTGCCAGCACAGAAAACATCTCCCATCGTGTTCTAGAGGCTGCACGGAGGTCTGCCGAGTGTTTTGCAAGAAGAGAAAGAAAGTTGTCCAAAACAGCTTGCAATCGAATGTTCATGTGAATAGAAAAGGCAGGAGACTGGTCAGGTACTGTTTTCTCTCACTTGGCAAGCTGCGAACACAATCGCAGTGTTGTACAGCTTGTTTCATCACCTTTGCGAAGTTGCCGCTCTCTCCGGCTCCCGGAGACGAAGAAGCTGCTTCTTCGCGCAAAGACGATTCTGCCGCTCACAGTGCTCTGCGGTGTGCGCCTTCTGCCGAAAGACGCCCGGGAGCGGTGCTTAGCTCTGCAGAGCACCGTACCTTCGTCTTTAGCCTCTCTTCTCGTCTACATCTTAGCAAAAAGCTTTTCCACTCTGTCTGGCAAGGAGAAACTGTGCCAGCACAGAAAACATCTCCCATCGTGTTCTAGAGGCTGCACGGAGGTCTGCCGAGTGTTTTGCAAGAAGAGAAAGAAAGTTGTCCAAAACAGCTTGCAATCGAATGTTCATGTGAATAGAAAAGGCAGGAGAGTGGTCAGGTACTGTTTTCTCTCAGTTGGCAAGCTGCGCACACAATCGCAGTGTTGTACAGCTTGTTTCATCACCTTTGCGAAGTTGCCGCTCTCTCCGGCTCCCGGAGACGAAGAAGCTGCTTCTTCGCGCAAAGACGATTCTGCCGCTCACAGTGCTCTGCGGTGTGCGCCTTCTGCCGAAAGAGGTCCGGGAGCGGTGCTGAGCTCTGCAGAGCACCGTACCTTCGTCTTTAGCCTCTCTTCTCGTCTACATCTTAGCAAAAAGCTTTTCCACTCTGTCTGGCAAGGAGAAACTGTGCCAGCCCAGAAAACATCTCCCATCGTGTTCTAGAGGCTGCACGGAGGTCTGCCGAGTGTTTTGCAAGAAGAGAAAGAAAGTTGTCCAAAACAGCTTGCAATCGAATGTTCATGTGAATAGAAAAGGCAGGAGAGTGGTCAGGTACTGTTTTCTCTCAGTTGGCACGCTGCGCACACAATCGCAGTGTTGTACAGCTTGTTTCATCACCTTTGCGAAGTTGCCGCTCTCTCCGGCTCCCGGAGACGAAGAAGCTGCTTCTTCGCGCAAAGACGATTCTGCCGCTCACAGTGCTCTGCGGTGTGCGCCTTCTGCCGAAAGACGCCCGGGAGTGGTGCTTAGCTCTGCAGAGCACCGTACCTTCGTCTTTAGCCTCTCTTCTCGTCTACATCTTAGCAAAAAGCTTTTCCACTCTGTCTGGCAAGGAGAAACTGTGCCAGCACAGAAAACATCTCCCATCGTGTTCTAGAGGCTGCACGGAGGTCTGCCGAGTGTTTTGCAAGAAGAGAAAGAAAGTTGTCCAAAGCAGCTTGCAATCGAATGTTCATGTGAATAGAAAAGGCAGGAGAGTGGTCAGGTACTGTTTTCTCTCACTTGGCAAGCTGCGCACACAATCGCAGTGTTGTACAGCTTGTTTCATCACCTTTGCGAAGTTGCCGCTATCTCCGGCTCCCGGAGACGAAGAAGCTGCTTCTTCGCGCAAAGACGATTCTGCCGCTCACAGTGCTCTGCGGTGTGCGCCTTCTGCCGAAAGACGCCCGGGAGCGGTGCTTAGCTCTGCAGAGCAACCTTCGTCTTTAGCCTCTCTTCTCGTCTACATCTTAGCAAAAAGCTTTTCCACTCTGTCTGGCAAGGAGAAACTGTGCCAGCACAGAAAACATCTCCCATCGTGTTCTAGAGGCTGCACGGAGGTCTGCCGAGTGTTTTGCAAGAAGAGAAAGAAAGTTGTCCAAAACAGCTTGCAATCGAATGTTCATGTGACTAGAAAAGGCAGGAGAGTGGTCAGGTACTGTTTTCTCTCAGTTGGCACGCTGCGCACACAATCGCAGTGTTGTACAGCTTGTTTCATCACCTTTGCGAAGTTGCCGCTCTCTCCGGCTCCCGGAGACGAAGAAGCTGCTTCTTCGCGCAAAGACGATTCTGCCGCTCACAGTGCTCTGCGGTGTGCGCCTTCTGCCGAAAGAGGTCCGGGAGCGGTGCTTAGCTCTGAGAAGCACCATACGTGCTTCTTTAGCCTCTCTTCTCGTCTACATCTTAGCAAAAAGCTTTTCCACTCTGTCTGGCAAGGAGAAACTGTGCCAGCACAGAAAACATCTCCCATCGTGTTCTAGAGGCTGCACGGAGGTCTGCCGAGTGTTTTGCAAGAAGAGAAAGAAAGTTGTCCAAAACAGCTTGCAATCGAATGTTCATGTGAATAGAAAAGGCAGGAGAGTGGTCAGGTACTGTTTTCTCTCAGTTGGCAAGCTGCGAACACAATCGCAGTGTTGTACAGCTTGTTTCATCACCTTTGCCAAGTTGCCGCTCTCTCCGGCTCCCGGAGACGAAGAAGCTGCTTCTTCGCGCAAAGACGATTCTGCCGCTCACAGTGCTCTGCGGTGTGCGCCTTCTGCCGAAAGACGCCCGGGAGCGGTGCTTAGCTCTGCAGAGCACCGTACCTTCGTCTTTAGCCTCTCTTCTCGTCTACATCTTAGCAAAAAGCTTTTCCACTCTGTCTGGCAAGGAGAAACTGTGCCAGCACAGAAAACATCTCCCATCGTGTTCTAGAGGCTGCACGGAGGTCTGCCGAGTGTTTTGCAAGAAGAGAAAGAAAGTTGTCCAAAACAGCTTGCAATCGAATGTTCATGTGAATAGAA
Organism: Melozone crissalis; assembly: GCF_028551555.1. Taxonomy (NCBI): domain Eukaryota; kingdom Metazoa; phylum Chordata; class Aves; order Passeriformes; family Passerellidae; genus Melozone; species Melozone crissalis. The sequence continues at coordinate 83,376 of NW_026536082.1, read as the reverse complement.
AAGGCAGGAGAGTGGTCAGGTACTGTTTTCTCTCAGTTGGCAAGCTGCGCACACAATCGCAGTGTTGTACAGCTTGTTTCATCACCTTTGCGAAGTTGCCGCTCTCTCCGGCTCCCGGAGACGAAGAAGCTGCTTCTTCGCGCAAAGACGATTCTGCCGCTCACAGTGCTCTGCGGTGTGCGCCTTCTGCCGAAAGAGGTCCGGGAGCGGTGCTGAGCTCTGCAGAGCACCGTACCTTCGTCTTTAGCCTCTCTTCTCGTCTACATCTTAGCAAAAAGCTTTTCCACTCTGTCTGGCAAGGAGAAACTGTGCCAGCCCAGAAAACATCTCCCATCGTGTTCTAGAGGCTGCACGGAGGTCTCCCGAGTGTTTTGCAAGAAGAGAAAGAAAGTTGTCCAAAACAGCTTGCAATCGAATGTTCATGTGAATAGAAAAGGCAGGAGAGTGGTCAGGTACTGTTTTCTCTCAGTTGGCACGCTGCGCACACAATCGCAGTGTTGTACAGCTTGTTTCATCACCTTTGCGAAGTTGCCGCTCTCTCCGGCTCCCGGAGATGAAGAAGCTGCTTCTTCGCGCAAAGACGATTCTGCCGCTCACAGTGCTCTGCGGTGTGCGCCTTCCGCCGAAAGAGGTCCGGGAGCTGTGCTTAGCTCTGAGAAGAACCATACGTGCTTCTTTAGCCTCTCTTCTCGTCTACATCTTAGCAAAAAGCTTTTCCACTCTGTCTGGCAAGGAGAAACTGTGCCAGCACAGAAAACATCTCCAATCGTGTTCTAGAGGCTGCACGGAGGTCTGCCGAGTGTTTTGCAAGAAGAGAAAGAAAGTTGTCCAAAACAGCTTGCAATCGAATGTTCATGTGAATAGAAAAGGCAGGAGAGTGGTCAGGTACTGTTTTCTCTCAGTTGGCAAGCTGCGCACACAATCGCAGTGTTGTACAGCTTGTTTCATCACCTTTGCGAAGTTGCCGCTCTCTCCGGCTCCCGGAGAAGAAGAAGCTGCTTCTTCGCGCAAAGACGATTCTGCCGCTCACAGTGCTCTGCGGTGTGCGCCTTCTGCTGAAAGACGCCCGGGAGCGGTGCTTAGCTCTGCAGAGCACCGTACCTTCGTCTTTAGCCTCTCTTCTCGTCTACATCTTAGCAAAAAGCTTTTCCACTCTGTCTGGCAAGGAGAAACTGTGCCAGCACAGAAAACATCTCCCATCGTGTTCTAGAGGCTGCACGGAGGTCTGCCGAGTGTTTTGCAAGAAGAGAAAGAAAGTTGTCCAAAACAGCTTGCAATCGAATGTTCATGTGAATAGAAAAGGCAGGAGAGTGGTCAGGTACTGTTTTCTGTCAGTTGGCACGCTGCGCACACAATCGCAGTGTTGTACAGCTTGTTTCATCACCTTTGCCAAGTTGCCGCTCTCTCCGGCTCCCGGAGACGAAGAAGCTGCTTCTTCGCGCAAAGACGATTCTGCCGCTCACAGTGCTCTGCGGTGTGCGCCTTCTGCCGAAAGAGCCCCGGGAGCGGTGCTTAGCTCTGAGAAGCACCTTACGTGCTTCTTTAGCCTCTCTTCTCGTCTACATCTTAGCAAAAAGCTTTTCCACTCTGTCTGGCAAGGAGAAACTGTGCCAGCACAGAAAACATCTCCAATCGTGTTCTAGAGGCTGCACGCAGGTCTGCCGAGTGTTTTGCAAGAAGAGAAAGAAAGTTGTCCAAAACAGCTTGCAATCGAATGTTCATGTGAATAGAAAAGGCAGGAGAGTGGTCAGGTACTGTTTTCTCTCAGATGGCACGCTGCGCACACAATCGCAGTGTTGTACAGCTTGTTTCATCACCTTTGCGAAGTTGCCGCTCTCTCCGGCTCCCGGAGACGAAGAAGCTGCTTCTTCGCGCAAAGACGATTCTGCCGCTCACAGTGCTCTGCGGTGTGCGCCTTCTGCCGAAAGACGCCCGGGAGCGGTGCTTAGATCTGAGAAGCACCATACGTGCTTCTTTAGCCTCTCTTCTCGTCTACATCTTAGCAAAAAGCTTTTCCACTCTGTCTGGCAAGGAGAAACTGTGCCAGCACAGAAAACATCTCCAATCGTGTTCTAGAGGCTGCACGCAGGTCTGCCGAGTGTTTTGCAAGAAGAGAAAGAAAGTTGTCCAAAACAGCTTGCAATCGAATGTTCATGTGAATAGAAAAGGCAGGAGAGTGGTCAGGTACTGTTTTCTCTCAGTTGGCAAGCTGCGCACACAATCGCAGTGTTGTACAGCTTGTTTCATCACCTTTGCGAAGTTGCCGCTCTCTCCGGCTCCCGGAGACGAAGAAGCTGCTTCTTCGCGCAAAGACGATTCTGCCGCTCACAGTGCTCTGCGGTGTGCGCCTTCTGCTGAAAGACGCCCGGGAGCGGTGCTTAGCTCTGCAGAGCACCGTACCTTCGTCTTTAGCCTCTCTTCTCGTCTACATCTTAGCAAAAAGCTTTTCCACTCTGTCTGGCAAGGAGAAACTGTGCCAGCACAGAAAACATCTCCCATCGTGTTCTAGAGGCTGCACGGAGGTCTGCCGAGTGTTTTGCAAGAAGAGAAAGAAAGTTGTCCAAAACAGCTTGCAATCGAATGTTCATGTGAATAGAAAAGGCAGGAGAGTGGTCAGGTACTGTTTTCTCTCAGTTGGCACGCTGCGCACACAATCGCAGTGTTGTACAGCTTGTTTCATCACCTTTGCCAAGTTGCCGCTCTCTCCGGCTCCCGGAGACGAAGAAGCTGCTTCTTCGCGCAAAGACGATTCTGCCGCTCACAGTGCTCTGCGGTGTGCGCCTTCTGCCGAAAGAGGTCCGGGAGCGGTGCTTAGCTCTGCAGAGCACCGTACCTTCGTCTTTAGCCTCTCTTCTCGTCTACATCTTAGCAAAAAGCTTTTCCACTCTGTCTGGCAAGGAGAAACTGTGCCAGCCCAGAAAACATCTCCCATCGTGTTCTAGAGGCTGCACGGAGGTCTGCCGAGTGTTTTGCAAGAAGAGAAAGAAAGTTGTCCAAAACAGCTTGCAATCGAATGTTCATGTGAATAGAAAAGGCAGGAGAGTGGTCAGGTACTGTTTTCTCTCAGTTGGCACGCTGCGCACACAATCGCAGTGTTGTACAGCTTGTTTCATCACCTTTGCGAAGTTGCCGCTCTCTCCGGCTCCCGGAGACGAAGAAGCTGCTTCTTCGCGCAAAGACGATTCTGCCGCTCACAGTGCTCTGCGGTGTGCGCCTTCTGCCGAAAGAGCCCCGGGAGCTGTGCTTAGCTCTGAGAGGCACCGTACATGCTTCTTTAGCCTCTCTTCTCGTCTACATCTTAGCAAAAAGCTTTTCCACTCTGTCTGGCAAGGAGAAACTGTGCCAGCACAGAAAACATCTCCCATCGTGTTCTAGAGGCTGCACGGAGGTCTGCCGAGTGTTTTGCAAGAAGAGAAAGAAAGTTGTCCAAAACAGCTTGCAATCGAATGTTCATGTGAATAGAAAAGGCAGGAGAGTGGTCAGGTACTGTTTTCTCTCACTTGGCAAGCTGCGCACACAATCGCAGTGTTGTACAGCTTGTTTCATCACCTTTGCCAAGTTGCCGCTCTCTCCGGCTCCCGGAGACGAAGAAGCTGCTTCTTCGCGCAAAGACGATTCTGCCGCTCACAGTGCTCTGCTGTGTGCGCCTTCTGCCGAAAGAGGCCCGGGTGCGGTGCTTAGCTCTGCAGAGCACCGTACCTTCGTCTTTAGCCTCTCTTCTCGTCTACATCTTAGCAAAAAGCTTTTCCACTCTGTCTGGCAAGGAGAAACTGTGCCAGCACAGAAAACATCTCCCATCGTGTTCTAGAGGCTGCACGGAGGTCTGCCGAGTGTTTTGCAAGAAGAGAAAGAAAGTTGTCCAAAACAGCTTGCAATCGAATGTTCATGTGAATAGAAAAGGCAGGAGAGTGGTCAGGTACTGTTTTCTCTCAGTTGGCACGCTGCGCACACAATCGCAGTGTTGTACAGCTTGTTTCATCACCTTTGCGAAGTTGCCGCTCTCTCCGGCTCCCGGAGACGAAGAAGCTGCTTCTTCGCGCAAAGACGATTCTGCCGCTCACAGTGCTCTGCGGTGTGCGCCTTCTGCCGAAAGAGCCCCGGGAGCTGTGCTTAGCTCTGAGAAGCACCATACGTGCTTCTTTAGCCTCTCTTCTCGTCTACATCTTAGCAAAAAGCTTTTCCACTCTGTCTGGCAAGGAGAAACTGTGCCAGCACAGAAAACATCTCCCATCGTGTTCTAGAGGCTGCACGGAGGTCTGCCGAGTGTTTTGCAAGAAGAGAAAGAAAGTTGTCCAAAACAGCTTGCAATCGAATGTTCATGTGAATAGAAAAGGCAGGAGAGTGGTCAGGTACTGTTTTCTCTCACTTGGCAAGCTGCGCACACAATCGCAGTGTTGTACAGCTTGTTTCATCACCTTTGCCAAGTTGCCGCTCTCTCCGGCTCCCGGAGACGAAGAAGCTGCTTCTTCGCGCAAAGACGATTCTGCCGCTCACAGTGCTCTGCTGTGTGCGCCTTCTGCCGAAAGAGGCCCGGGAGCGGTGCTTAGCTCTGCAGAGCACCGTACCTTCGTCTTTAGCCTCTCTTCTCGTCTACATCTTAGCAAAAAGCTTTTCCACTCTGTCTGGCAAGGAGAAACTGTGCCAGCCCAGAAAACATCTCCCATCGTGTTCTAGAGGCTGCACGGAGGTCTGCCGAGTGTTTTGCAAGAAGAGAAAGAAAGTTGTCCAAAACAGCTTGCAATCGAATGTTCATGTGAATAGAAAAGGCAGGAGAGTGGTCAGGTACTGTTTTCTCTCAGTTGGCAAGCTGCGCACACAATCGCAGTGTTGTACAGCTTGTTTCATCACCTTTGCGAAGTTGCCGCTCTCTCCGGCTCCCGGAGACGAAGAAGCTGATTCTTCGCGCAAAGACGATTCTGCCGCTCACAGTGCTCTGCGGTGTGCGCCTTCTGCCGAAAGAGCCCCGGGAGCTGTGCTTAGCTCTGAGAAGCACCATACGTGCTTCTTTAGCCTCTCTTCTCGTCTACATCTTAGCAAAAAGCTTTTCCACTCTGTCTGGCAAGGAGAAACTGTGCCAGCACAGAAAACATCACCCATCGTGTTCTAGAGGCTGCACGGAGGTCTGCCGAGTGTTTTGCAAGAAGAGAAAGAAAGTTGTCCAAAACAGCTTGCAATCGAATGTTCATGTGAATAGAAAAGGCAGGAGAGTGGTCAGGTACTGTTTTCTCTCAGTTGGCACGCTGCGCACACAATCGCAGTGTTGTACAGCTTGTTTCATCACCTTTGCCAAGTTGCCGCTCTCTCCGGCTCCCGGAGACGAAGAAGCTGCTTCTTCGCGCAAAGACGATTCTGCCGCTCACAGTGCTCTGCGGTGAGCGCCTTCTGCCGAAAGAGCCCCGGGAGCGGTGCTTAGCTCTGAGAAGCACCATACGTGCTTCTTTAGCCTCTCTTCTCGTCTACATCTTAGCAAAAAGCTTTTCCACTCTGTCTGGCAACGAGAAACTGTGCCAGCACAGAAAACATCTCCCATCGTGTTCTAGAGGCTGCACGGAGGTCTGCCGAGTGTTTTGCAAGAAGAGAAAGAAAGTTGTCCAAAACAGCTTGCAATCGAATGTTCATGTGAATAGAAAAGGCAGGAGAGTGGTCAGGTACTGTTTTCTCTCACTTGGCAAGCTGCGCACACAATCGCAGTGTTGTACAGCTTGTTTCATCACCTTTGCGAAGTTGCCGCTATCTCCGGCTCCCGGAGACGAAGAAGCTGCTTCTTCGCGCAAAGACGATTCTGCCGCTCACAGTGCTCTGCGGTGTGCGCCTTCTGCCGAAAGACGCCCGGGAGCGGTGCTTAGCTCTGCAGAGCACCGTACCTTCGTCTTTAGCCTCTCTTCTCGTCTACATCTTAGCAAAAAGCTTTTCCACTCTGTCTGGCAAGGAGAAACTGTGCCAGCACAGAAAACATCTCCCATCGTGTTCTAGAGGCTGCACGGAGGTCTGCCGAGTGTTTTGCAAGAAGAGAAAGAAAGTTGTCCAAAACAGCTTGCAATCGAATGTTCATGTGACTAGAAAAGGCAGGAGAGTGGTCAGGTACTGTTTTCTCTCAGTTGGCACGCTGCGCACACAATCGCAGTGTTGTACAGCTTGTTTCATCACCTTTGCGAAGTTGCCGCTCTCTCCGGCTCCCGGAGACGAAGAAGCTGCTTCTTCGCGCAAAGACGATTCTGCCGCTCACAGTGCTCTGCGGTGTGCGCCTTCTGCCGAAAGAGGTCCGGGAGCGGTGCTTAGCTCTGAGAAGCACCATACGTGCTTCTTTAGCCTCTCTTCTCGTCTACATCTTAGCAAAAAGCTTTTCCACTCTGTCTGGCAAGGAGAAACTGTGCCAGCACAGAAAACATCTCCCATCGTGTTCTAGAGGCTGCACGGAGGTCTGCCGAGTGTTTTGCAAGAAGAGAAAGAAAGTTGTCCAAAACAGCTTGCAATCGAATGTTCATGTGAATAGAAAAGGCAGGAGACTGGTCAGGTACTGTTTTCTCTCACTTGGCAAGCTGCGAACACAATCGCAGTGTTGTACAGCTTGTTTCATCACCTTTGCGAAGTTGCCGCTCTCTCCGGCTCCCGGAGACGAAGAAGCTGCTTCTTCGCGCAAAGACGATTCTGCCGCTCACAGTGCTCTGCGGTGTGCGCCTTCTGCCGAAAGACGCCCGGGAGCGGTGCTTAGCTCTGCAGAGCACCGTACCTTCGTCTTTAGCCTCTCTTCTCGTCTACATCTTAGCAAAAAGCTTTTCCACTCTGTCTGGCAAGGAGAAACTGTGCCAGCACAGAAAACATCTCCCATCGTGTTCTAGAGGCTGCACGGAGGTCTGCCGAGTGTTTTGCAAGAAGAGAAAGAAAGTTGTCCAAAACAGCTTGCAATCGAATGTTCATGTGAATAGAAAAGGCAGGAGAGTGGTCAGGTACTGTTTTCTCTCAGTTGGCAAGCTGCGCACACAATCGCAGTGTTGTACAGCTTGTTTCATCACCTTTGCGAAGTTGCCGCTCTCTCCGGCTCCCGGAGACGAAGAAGCTGCTTCTTCGCGCAAAGACGATTCTGCCGCTCACAGTGCTCTGCGGTGTGCGCCTTCTGCCGAAAGAGGTCCGGGAGCGGTGCTGAGCTCTGCAGAGCACCGTACCTTCGTCTTTAGCCTCTCTTCTCGTCTACATCTTAGCAAAAAGCTTTTCCACTCTGTCTGGCAAGGAGAAACTGTGCCAGCCCAGAAAACATCTCCCATCGTGTTCTAGAGGCTGCACGGAGGTCTGCCGAGTGTTTTGCAAGAAGAGAAAGAAAGTTGTCCAAAACAGCTTGCAATCGAATGTTCATGTGAATAGAAAAGGCAGGAGAGTGGTCAGGTACTGTTTTCTCTCAGTTGGCACGCTGCGCACACAATCGCAGTGTTGTACAGCTTGTTTCATCACCTTTGCGAAGTTGCCGCTCTCTCCGGCTCCCGGAGACGAAGAAGCTGCTTCTTCGCGCAAAGACGATTCTGCCGCTCACAGTGCTCTGCGGTGTGCGCCTTCTGCCGAAAGACGCCCGGGAGTGGTGCTTAGCTCTGCAGAGCACCGTACCTTCGTCTTTAGCCTCTCTTCTCGTCTACATCTTAGCAAAAAGCTTTTCCACTCTGTCTGGCAAGGAGAAACTGTGCCAGCACAGAAAACATCTCCCATCGTGTTCTAGAGGCTGCACGGAGGTCTGCCGAGTGTTTTGCAAGAAGAGAAAGAAAGTTGTCCAAAGCAGCTTGCAATCGAATGTTCATGTGAATAGAAAAGGCAGGAGAGTGGTCAGGTACTGTTTTCTCTCACTTGGCAAGCTGCGCACACAATCGCAGTGTTGTACAGCTTGTTTCATCACCTTTGCGAAGTTGCCGCTATCTCCGGCTCCCGGAGACGAAGAAGCTGCTTCTTCGCGCAAAGACGATTCTGCCGCTCACAGTGCTCTGCGGTGTGCGCCTTCTGCCGAAAGACGCCCGGGAGCGGTGCTTAGCTCTGCAGAGCAACCTTCGTCTTTAGCCTCTCTTCTCGTCTACATCTTAGCAAAAAGCTTTTCCACTCTGTCTGGCAAGGAGAAACTGTGCCAGCACAGAAAACATCTCCCATCGTGTTCTAGAGGCTGCACGGAGGTCTGCCGAGTGTTTTGCAAGAAGAGAAAGAAAGTTGTCCAAAACAGCTTGCAATCGAATGTTCATGTGACTAGAAAAGGCAGGAGAGTGGTCAGGTACTGTTTTCTCTCAGTTGGCACGCTGCGCACACAATCGCAGTGTTGTACAGCTTGTTTCATCACCTTTGCGAAGTTGCCGCTCTCTCCGGCTCCCGGAGACGAAGAAGCTGCTTCTTCGCGCAAAGACGATTCTGCCGCTCACAGTGCTCTGCGGTGTGCGCCTTCTGCCGAAAGAGGTCCGGGAGCGGTGCTTAGCTCTGAGAAGCACCATACGTGCTTCTTTAGCCTCTCTTCTCGTCTACATCTTAGCAAAAAGCTTTTCCACTCTGTCTGGCAAGGAGAAACTGTGCCAGCACAGAAAACATCTCCCATCGTGTTCTAGAGGCTGCACGGAGGTCTGCCGAGTGTTTTGCAAGAAGAGAAAGAAAGTTGTCCAAAACAGCTTGCAATCGAATGTTCATGTGAATAGAAAAGGCAGGAGAGTGGTCAGGTACTGTTTTCTCTCAGTTGGCAAGCTGCGAACACAATCGCAGTGTTGTACAGCTTGTTTCATCACCTTTGCCAAGTTGCCGCTCTCTCCGGCTCCCGGAGACGAAGAAGCTGCTTCTTCGCGCAAAGACGATTCTGCCGCTCACAGTGCTCTGCGGTGTGCGCCTTCTGCCGAAAGACGCCCGGGAGCGGTGCTTAGCTCTGCAGAGCACCGTACCTTCGTCTTTAGCCTCTCTTCTCGTCTACATCTTAGCAAAAAGCTTTTCCACTCTGTCTGGCAAGGAGAAACTGTGCCAGCACAGAAAACATCTCCCATCGTGTTCTAGAGGCTGCACGGAGGTCTGCCGAGTGTTTTGCAAGAAGAGAAAGAAAGTTGTCCAAAACAGCTTGCAATCGAATGTTCATGTGAATAGAAAAGGCAGGAGAGTGGTCAGGTACTGTTTTCTCTCAGTTGGCAAGCTGCGCACACAATCGCAGTGTTGTACAGCTTGTTTCATCACCTTTGCGAAGTTGCCGCTCTCTCCGGCTCCCGGAGACGAAGAAGCTGCTTCTTCGCGCAAAGACGATTCTGCCGCTCACAGTGCTCTGCGGTGTGCGCCTTCTGCCGAAAGAGGTCCGGGAGCGGTGCTGAGCTCTGCAGAGCACCGTACCTTCGTCTTTAGCCTCTCTTCTCGTCTACATCTTAGCAAAAAGCTTTTCCACTCTGTCTGGCAAGGAGAAACTGTGCCAGCCCAGAAAACATCTCCCATCGTGTTCTAGAGGCTGCACGGAGGTCTCCCGAGTGTTTTGCAAGAAGAGAAAGAAAGTTGTCCAAAACAGCTTGCAATCGAATGTTCATGTGAATAGAAAAGGCAGGAGAGTGGTCAGGTACTGTTTTCTCTCAGTTGGCACGCTGCGCACACAATCGCAGTGTTGTACAGCTTGTTTCATCACCTTTGCGAAGTTGCCGCTCTCTCCGGCTCCCGGAGATGAAGAAGCTGCTTCTTCGCGCAAAGACGATTCTGCCGCTCACAGTGCTCTGCGGTGTGCGCCTTCCGCCGAAAGAGGTCCGGGAGCTGTGCTTAGCTCTGAGAAGAACCATACGTGCTTCTTTAGCCTCTCTTCTCGTCTACATCTTAGCAAAAAGCTTTTCCACTCTGTCTGGCAAGGAGAAACTGTGCCAGCACAGAAAACATCTCCAATCGTGTTCTAGAGGCTGCACGGAGGTCTGCCGAGTGTTTTGCAAGAAGAGAAAGAAAGTTGTCCAAAACAGCTTGCAATCGAATGTTCATGTGAATAGAAAAGGCAGGAGAGTGGTCAGGTACTGTTTTCTCTCAGTTGGCAAGCTGCGCACACAATCGCAGTGTTGTACAGCTTGTTTCATCACCTTTGCGAAGTTGCCGCTCTCTCCGGCTCCCGGAGAAGAAGAAGCTGCTTCTTCGCGCAAAGACGATTCTGCCGCTCACAGTGCTCTGCGGTGTGCGCCTTCTGCTGAAAGACGCCCGGGAGCGGTGCTTAGCTCTGCAGAGCACCGTACCTTCGTCTTTAGCCTCTCTTCTCGTCTACATCTTAGCAAAAAGCTTTTCCACTCTGTCTGGCAAGGAGAAACTGTGCCAGCACAGAAAACATCTCCCATCGTGTTCTAGAGGCTGCACGGAGGTCTGCCGAGTGTTTTGCAAGAAGAGAAAGAAAGTTGTCCAAAACAGCTTGCAATCGAATGTTCATGTGAATAGAAAAGGCAGGAGAGTGGTCAGGTACTGTTTTCTGTCAGTTGGCACGCTGCGCACACAATCGCAGTGTTGTACAGCTTGTTTCATCACCTTTGCCAAGTTGCCGCTCTCTCCGGCTCCCGGAGACGAAGAAGCTGCTTCTTCGCGCAAAGACGATTCTGCCGCTCACAGTGCTCTGCGGTGTGCGCCTTCTGCCGAAAGAGCCCCGGGAGCGGTGCTTAGCTCTGAGAAGCACCTTACGTGCTTCTTTAGCCTCTCTTCTCGTCTACATCTTAGCAAAAAGCTTTTCCACTCTGTCTGGCAAGGAGAAACTGTGCCAGCACAGAAAACATCTCCAATCGTGTTCTAGAGGCTGCACGCAGGTCTGCCGAGTGTTTTGCAAGAAGAGAAAGAAAGTTGTCCAAAACAGCTTGCAATCGAATGTTCATGTGAATAGAAAAGGCAGGAGAGTGGTCAGGTACTGTTTTCTCTCAGATGGCACGCTGCGCACACAATCGCAGTGTTGTACAGCTTGTTTCATCACCTTTGCGAAGTTGCCGCTCTCTCCGGCTCCCGGAGACGAAGAAGCTGCTTCTTCGCGCAAAGACGATTCTGCCGCTCACAGTGCTCTGCGGTGTGCGCCTTCTGCCGAAAGACGCCCGGGAGCGGTGCTTAGATCTGAGAAGCACCATACGTGCTTCTTTAGCCTCTCTTCTCGTCTACATCTTAGCAAAAAGCTTTTCCACTCTGTCTGGCAAGGAGAAACTGAGCCAGCACAAAAAACATCTCCCATCGTGTTCTAGAGGCTGCACGGAGGTCTGCCGAGTGTTTTGCAAGAAGAGAAAGAAAGTTGTCCAAAACAGCTTGCAATCGAATGTTCATGTGAATAGAAAAGGCAGGAGAGTGGTCAGGTACTGTTTTCTCTCAGTTGGCAAGCTGCGCACACAATCGCAGTGTTGTACAGCTTGTTTCATCACCTTTGCGAAGTTGCCGCTCTCTCCGGCTCCCGGAGACGAAGAAGCTGCTTCTTCGCGCAAAGACGATTCTGCCGCTCACAGTGCTCTGCGGTGTGCGCCTTCTGCCGAAAGAGCCCCGGGAGCGGTGCTTAGCTCTGCAGAGCACCGTACCTTCGTCTTTAGCCTCTCTTCTCGTCTACATCTTAGCAAAAAGCTTTTCCACTCTGTCTGGCAAGGAGAAACTGTGCCAGCCCAGAAAACATCTCCCATCGTGTTCTAGAGGCTGCACGGAGGTCTGCCGAGTGTTTTGCAAGAAGAGAAAGAAAGTTGTCCAAAACAGCTTGCAATCGAATGTTCATGTGAATAGAAAAGGCAGGAGAGTGGTCAGGTACTGTTTTCTCTCAGTTGGCACGCTGCGCACACAATCGCAGTGTTGTACAGCTTGTTTCATCACCTTTGCGAAGTTGCCGCTCTCTCCGGCTCCCGGAGACGAAGAAGCTGCTTCTTCGCGCAAAGACGATTCTGCCGCTCACAGTGCTCTGCGGTGTGCGCCTTCTGCCGAAAGAGCCCCGGGAGCTGTGCTTAGCTCTGAGAGGCACCGTACATGCTTCTTTAGCCTCTCTTCTCGTCTACATCTTAGCAAAAAGCTTTTCCACTCTGTCTGGCAAGGAGAAACTGTGCCAGCACAGAAAACATCTCCCATCGTGTTCTAGAGGCTGCACGGAGGTCTGCCGAGTGTTTTGCAAGAAGAGAAAGAAAGTTGTCCAAAACAGCTTGCAATCGAATGTTCATGTGAATAGAAAAGGCAGGAGAGTGGTCAGGTACTGTTTTCTCTCAGTTGGCACGCTGCGCACACAATCGCAGTGTTGTACAGCTTGTTTCATCACCTTTGCCAAGTTGCCGCTCTCTCCGGCTCCCGGAGACGAAGAAGCTGCTTCTTCGCGCAAAGACGATTCTGCCGCTCACAGTGCTCTGCGGTGTGCGCCTTCTGCCGAAAGAGCCCCGGGAGCGGTGCTTAGCTCTGAGAAGCACCATACGTGCTTCTTTAGCCTCTCTTCTCGTCTACATCTTAGCAAAAAGCTTTTCCACTCTGTCTGGCAAGGAGAAACTGTGCCAGCACAGAAAACATCTCCCATCGTGTTCTAGAGGCTGCACGGAGGTCTGCCGAGTGTTTTGCAAGAAGAGAAAGAAAGTTGTCCAAAACAGCTTGCAATCGAATGTTCATGTGAATAGAAAAGGCAGGAGAGTGGTCAGGTACTGTTTTCTCTCACTTGGCAAGCTGCGAACACAATCGCAGTGTTGTACAGCTTGTTTCATCACCTTTGCCAAGTTGCCGCTATCTCCGGCTCCCGGAGACGAAGAAGCTGCTTCTTCGCGCAAAGACGATTCTGCCGCTCACAGTGCTCTGCGGTGTGCGCCTTCTGCCGAAAGACGCCCGGGAGCGGTGCTTAGCTCTGCAGAGCACCGTACCTTCGTCTTTAGCCTCTCTTCTCGTCTACATCTTAGCAAAAAGCTTTTCCACTCTGTCTGGCAAGGAGAAACTGTGCCAGCACAGAAAACATCTCCCATCGTGTTCTAGAGGCTGCACGGAGGTCTGCCGAGTGTTTTGCAAGAAGAGAAAGAAAGTTGTCCAAAACAGCTTGCAATCGAATGTTCATGTGAATAGAAAAGGCAGGAGAGTGGTCAGGTACTGTTTTCTCTCAGATGGCACGCTGCGCACACAATCGCAGTGTTGTACAGCTTGTTTCATCACCTTTGCGAAGTTGCCGCTCTCTCCGGCTCCCGGCGACGAAGAAGCTGCTTCTTCGCGCAAAGACGATTCTGCCGCTCACAGTGCTCTGCGGTGTGCGCCTTCTGCCGAAAGAGCCCCGGGAGCGGTGCTTAGCTCTGAGAAGCACCATACGTGCTTCTTTAGCCTCTCTTCTCGTCTACATCTTAGCAAAAAGCTTTTCCACTCTGTCTGGCAAGGAGAAACTGAGCCAGCACAAAAAACATCTCCCATCGTGTTCTAGAGGCTGCACGGAGGTCTGCCGAGTGTTTTGCAAGAAGAGAAAGAAAGTTGTCCAAAACAGCTTGCAATCGAATGTTCATGTGAATAGAAAAGGCAGGAGAGTGGTCAGGTACTGTTTTCTCTCAGTTGGCAAGCTGCGCACACAATCGCAGTGTTGTACAGCTTGTTTCATCACCTTTGCGAAGTTGCCGCTCTCTCCGGCTCCCGGAGACGAAGAAGCTGCTTCTTCGCGCAAAGACGATTCTGCCGCTCACAGTGCTCTGCGGTGTGCGCCTTCTGCCGAAAGAGCCCCGGGAGCGGTGCTGAGCTCTGCACAGCACCGTACCTTCGTCTTTAGCCTCTCTTCTCGTCTACATCTTAGCAAAAAGCTTTTCCACTCTGTCTGGCAAGGAGAAACTGTGCCAGCCCAGAAAACATCTCCCATCGTGTTCTAGAGGCTGCACGGAGGTCTGCCGAGTGTTTTGCAAGAAGAGAAAGAAAGTTGTCCAAAACAGCTTGCAATCGAATGTTCATGTGAATAGAAAAGGCAGGAGAGTGGTCAGGTACTGTTTTCTCTCAGTTGGCAAGCTGCGCACACAATCGCAGTGTTGTACAGCTTGTTTCATCACCTTTGCGAAGTTGCCGCTCTCTCCGGCTCCCGGAGACGAAGAAGCTGCTTCTTCGCGCAAAGACGATTCTGCCGCTCACAGTGCTCTGCGGTGTGCGCCTTCTGCCGAAAGAGCCCCGGGAGCGGTGCTTAGCTCTGAGAAGCACCTTACGTGCTTCTTTAGCCTCTCTTCTCGTCTACATCTTAGCAAAAAGCTTTTCCACTCTGTCTGGCAAGGAGAAACTGTGCCAGCACAGAAAACATCTCCCATCGTGTTCTAGAGGCTGCACGCAGGTCTGCCGAGTGTTTTGCAAGAAGAGAAAGAAAGTTGTCCAAAACAGCTTGCAATCGAATGTTCATGTGAATAGAAAAGGCAGGAGAGTGGTCAGGTACTGTTTTCTCTCAGATGGCACGCTGCGCACACAATCGCAGTGTTGTACAGCTTGTTTCATCACCTTTGCGAAGTTGCCGCTCTCTCCGGCTCCCGGAGACGAAGAAGCTGCTTCTTCGCGCAAAGACGATTCTGCCGCTCACAGTGCTCTGCGGTGTGCGCCTTCTGCCGAAAGAGGCCCGGGAGCGGTGCTTAGATCTGAGAAGCACCATACGTGCTTCTTTAGCCTCTCTTCTCGTCTACATCTTAGCAAAAAGCTTTTCCACTCTGTCTGGCAAGGAGAAACTGAGCCAGCACAAAAAACATCTCCCATCGTGTTCTAGAGGCTGCACGGAGGTCTGCCGAGTGTTTTGCAAGAAGAGAAAGAAAGTTGTCCAAAACAGCTTGCAATCGAATGTTCATGTGAATAGAAAAGGCAGGAGAGTGGTCAGGTACTGTTTTCTCTCAGTTGGCAAGCTGCGCACACAATCGCAGTGTTGTACAGCTTGTTTCATCACCTTTGCGAAGTTGCCGCTCTCTCCGGCTCCCGGAGACGAAGAAGCTGCTTCTTCGCGCAAAGACGATTCTGCCGCTCACAGTGCTCTGCGGTGTGCGCCTTCTGCCGAAAGAGCCCCGGGAGCGGTGCTTAGCTCTGCAGAGCACCGTACCTTCGTCTTTAGCCTCTCTTCTCGTCTACATCTTAGCAAAAAGCTTTTCCACTCTGTCTGGCAAGGAGAAACTGTGCCAGCACAGAAAACATCTCCCATCGTGTTCTAGAGGCTGCACGGAGGTCTGCCGAGTGTTTTGCAAGAAGAGAAAGAAAGTTGTCCAAAACAGCTTGCAATCGAATGTTCATGTGAATAGAAAAGGCAGGAGAGTGGTCAGGTACTGTTTTCTCTCAGTTGGCACGCTGCGCACACAATCGCAGTGTTGTACAGCTTGTTTCATCACCTTTGCGAAGTTGCCGCTCTCTCCGGCTCCCGGAGACGAAGAAGCTGCTTCTTCGCGCAAAGACGATTCTGCCGCTCACAGTGCTCTGCGGTGTGCGCCTTCTGCCGAAAGAGCCCCGGGAGCGGTGCTTAGCTCTGAGAAGCACCATACGTGCTTCTTTAGCCTCTCTTCTCGTCTACATCTTAGCAAAAAGCTTTTCCACTCTGTCTGGCAAGGAGAAACTGTGCCAGCACAGAAAACATCTCCAATCGTGTTCTAGAGGCTGCACGGAGGTCTGCCGAGTGTTTTGCAAGAAGAGAAAGAAAGTTGTCCAAAACAGCTTGCAATCGAATGTTCATGTGAATAGAAAAGGCAGGAGAGTGGTCAGGTACTGTTTTCTCTCAGTTGGCAAGCTGCGCACACAATCGCAGTGTTGTACAGCTTGTTTCATCACCTTTGCGAACTTGCCGCTCTCTCCGGCTCCCGGAGACGAAGAAGCTGCTTCTTCGCGCAAAGACGATTCTGCCGCTCACAGTGCTCTGCGGTGTGCGCCTTCTGCCGAAAGAGCCCCGGGAGCTGTGCTTAGCTCTGAGAGGCACCGTACATGCTTCTTTAGCCTCTCTTCTCGTCTACATCTTAGCAAAAAGCTTTTCCACTCTGTCTGGCAAGGAGAAACTGTGCCAGCACAGAAAACATCTCCCATCGTGTTCTAGAGGCTGCACGGAGGTCTGCCGAGTGTTTTGCAAGAAGAGAAAGAAAGTTGTCCAAAACAGCTTGCAATCGAATGTTCATGTGAATAGAAAAGGCAGGAGAGTGGTCAGGTACTGTTTTCTCTCACTTGGCAAGCTGCGCACACAATCGCAGTGTTGTACAGCTTGTTTCATCACCTTTGCCAAGTTGCCGCTCTCTCCGGCTCCCGGAGACGAAGAAGCTGCTTCTTCGCGCAAAGACGATTCTGCCGCTCACAGTGCTCTGCTGTGTGCGCCTTCTGCCGAAAGAGCCCCGGGTGCGGTGCTTAGCTCTGCAGAGCACCGTACCTTCGTCTTTAGCCTCTCTTCTCGTCTACATCTTAGCAAAAAGCTTTTCCACTCTGTCTGGCAAGGAGAAACTGTGCCAGCACAGAAAACATCTCCCATCGTGTTCTAGAGGCTGCACGGAGGTCTGCCGAGTGTTTTGCAAGAAGAGAAAGAAAGTTGTCCAAAACAGCTTGCAATCGAATGTTCATGTGAATAGAAAAGGCAGGAGAGTGGTCAGGTACTGTTTTCTCTCAGTTGGCACGCTGCGCACACAATCGCAGTGTTGTACAGCTTGTTTCATCACCTTTGCGAAGTTGCCGCTCTCTCCGGCTCCCGGAGACGAAGAAGCTGCTTCTTCGCGCAAAGACGATTCTGCCGCTCACAGTGCTCTGCGGTGTGCGCCTTCTGCCGAAAGAGCCCCGGGAGCGGTGCTTAGCTCTGAGAAGCACCATACGTGCTTCTTTAGCCTCTCTTCTCGTCTACATCTTAGCAAAAAGCTTTTCCACTCTGTCTGGCAAGGAGAAACTGTGCCAGCACAGAAAACATCTCCCATCGTGTTCTAGAGGCTGCACGGAGGTCTGCCGAGTGTTTTGCAAGAAGAGAAAGAAAGTTGTCCAAAACAGCTTGCAATCGAATGTTCATGTGAATAGAAAAGGCAGGAGAGTGGTCAGGTACTGTTTTCTCTCAGTTGGCAAGCTGCGCACACAATCGCAGTGTTGTACAGCTTGTTTCATCACCTTTGCCAAGTTGCCGCTCTCTCCGGCTCCCGGAGACGAAGAAGCTGCTTCTTCGCGCAAAGACGATTCTGCCGCTCACAGTGCTCTGCTGTGTGCGCCTTCTGCCGAAAGAGCCCCGGGAGCGGTGCTTAGCTCTGCAGAGCACCGTACCTTCGTCTTTAGCCTCTCTTCTCGTCTACATCTTAGCAAAAAGCTTTTCCACTCTGTCTGGCAAGGAGAAACTGTGCCAGCCCAGAAAACATCTCCCATCGTGTTCTAGAGGCTGCACGGAGGTCTGCCGAGTGTTTTGCAAGAAGAGAAAGAAAGTTGTCCAAAACAGCTTGCAATCGAATGTTCATGTGAATAGAAAAGGCAGGAGAGTGGTCAGGTACTGTTTTCTCTCAGTTGGCAAGCTGCGCACACAATCGCAGTGTTGTACAGCTTGTTTCATCACCTTTGCCAAGATGCCGCTCTCTCCGGCTCCCGGAGACGAAGAAGCTGCTTCTTCGCGCAAAGACGATTCTGCCGCTCACAGTGCTCTGCGGTGTGCGCCTTCTGCCGAAAGAGCCCCGGGAGCTGTGCTTAGCTCTGAGAAGCACCATACGTGCTTCTTTAGCCTCTCTTCTCGTCTACATCTTAGCAAAAAGCTTTTCCACTCTGTCTGGCAAGGAGAAACTGTGCCAGCACAGAAAACATCTCCCATCGTGTTCTAGAGGCTGCACGGAGGTCTGCCGAGTGTTTTGCAAGAAGAGAAAGAAAGTTGTCCAAAACAGCTTGCAATCGAATGTTCATGTGAATAGAAAAGGCAGGAGAGTGGTCAGGTACTGTTTTCTCTCAGATGGCACGCTGCGCACACAATCGCAGTGTTGTACAGCTTGTTTCATCACCTTTGCGAAGTTGCCGCTCTCTCCGGCTCCCGGAGACGAAGAAGCTGCTTCTTCGCGCAAAGACGATTCTGCCGCTCACAGTGCTCTGCGGTGTGCGCCTTCTGCCGAAAGAGGTCCGGGAGCGGTGCTTAGCTCTGAGAAGCACCATACGTGCTTCTTTAGCCTCTCTTCTCGTCTACATCTTAGCAAAAAGCTTTTCCACTCTGTCTGGCAAGGAGAAACTGTGCCAGCACAGAAAACATCTCCCATCGTGTTCTAGAGGCTGCACGGAGGTCTGCCGAGTGTTTTGCAAGAAGAGAAAGAAAGTTGTCCAAAACAGCTTGCAATCGAATGTTCATGTGAATAGAAAAGGCAGGAGAGTGGTCAGGTACTGTTTTCTCTCAGTTGGCAAGCTGCGCACACAATCGCAGTGTTGTACAGCTTGTTTCATCACCTTTGCGAAGTTGCCGCTCTCTCCGGCTCCCGGAGACGAAGAAGCTGCTTCTTCGCGCAAAGATTTTCTGCCGCTCACAGTGCTCTGCGGTGTGCGCCTTCTACTGAAAGACGCCCGGGAGTGGTGCTTAGCTCTGCAGAGCACCGTACCTTCGTCTTTAGCCTCTCTTCTCGTCTACATCTTAGCAAAAAGCTTTTCCACTCTGTCTGGCAAGGAGAAACTGTGCCAGCACACAAAACATCACCCATCGTGTTCTAGAGGCTGCACGGAGGTCTGCCGAGTGTTTTGCAAGAAGAGAAAGAAAGTTGTCCAAAACAGCTTGCAATCGAATGTTCATGTGAATAGAAAAGGCAGGAGAGTGGTCAGGTACTGTTTTCTCTCAGTTGGCAAGCTGCGCACACAATCGCAGTGTTGTACAGCTTGTTTCATCACCTTTGCGAAGTTGCCGCTCTCTCCGGCTCCCGGAGACGAAGAAGCTGCTTCTTCGCGCAAAGACGATTCTGCCGCTCACAGTGCTCTGCGGTGTGCGCCTTCTGCCGAAAGAGCCCCGGGAGCTGTGCTTAGCTCTGAGAAGAACCTTACGTGCTTCTTTAGCCTCTCTTCTCGTCTACATCTTAGCAAAAAGCTTTTCCACTCTGTCTGGCAAGGAGAAACTGTGCCAGCACAGAAAACATCTCCCATCGTGTTCTAGAGGCTGCACGGAGGTCTGCCGAGTGTTTTGCAAGAAGAGAAAGAAAGTTGTCCAAAACAGCTTGCAATCGAATGTTCATGTGAATAGAAAAGGCAGGAGAGTGGTCAGGTACTGTTTTCTCTCAGTTGGCACGCTGCGCACACAATCGCAGTGTTGTACAGCTTGTTTCATCACCTTTGCGAAGTTGCCGCTCTCTCCGGCTCCCGGAGACGAAGAAGCTGCTTCTTCGCGCAAAGACGATTCTGCCGCTCACAGTGCTCTGCGGTGTGCGCCTTCTGCCGAAAGAGGTCCGGCAGCGGTGCTTAGCTCTGAGAAGCACCATACGTGCTTCTTTAGCCTCTCTTCTCGTCTACATCTTAGCAAAAAGCTTTTCCACTCTGTCTGGCAAGGAGAAACTGTGCCAGCACAGAAAACATCTCCCATCGTGTTCTAGAGGCTGCACGGAGGTCTGCCGAGTGTTTTGCAAGAAGAGAAAGAAAGTTGTCCAAAACAGCTTGCAATCGAATGTTCATCTGAATAGAAAAGGCAGGAGAGTGGTCAGGTACTGTTTTCTCTCAGTTGGCAAGCTGCGCACACAATCGCAGTGTTGTACAGCTTGTTTCATCACCTTTGCGAAGTTGCCGCTCTCTCCGGCTCCCGGAGACGAAGAAGCTGCTTCTTCGCGCAAAGACGATTCTGCCGCTCACAGTGCTCTGCGGTGTGCGCCTTCTGCCGAAAGAGGTCCGGGAGCGGTGCTTAGCTCTGAGAAGCACCATACGTGCTTCTTTAGCCTCTCTTCTCGTCTACATCTTAGCAAAAAGCTTTTCCACTCTGTCTGGCAAGGAGAAACTGAGCCAGCACAAAAAACATCTCCCATCGTGTTCTAGAGGCTGCACGGAGGTCTGCCGAGTGTTTTGCAAGAAGAGAAAGAAAGTTGTCCAAAACAGCTTCCAATCGAATGTTCATGTGAATAGAAAAGGCAGGAGAGTGGTCAGGTACAGTTTTCTCTCAGTTGGCAAGCTGCGCACACAATCGCAGTGTTGTACAACTTGTTTCATCACCTTTGCGAAGTTGCCGCTCTCTCCGGCTCCCGGAGACGAAGAAGCTGCTTCTTCGCGCAAAGACGATTCTGCCGCTCACAGTGCTCTGCGGTGTGCGCCTTCTGCCGAAAGAGGTCCGGGAGCGGTGCTTAGCTCTGAGAAGCACCATACGTGCTTCTTTAGACTTTCTTCTCGTCTACATCTTAGCAAAAAGCTTTTCCACTCTGTCTGGCAAGGAGAAACTGTGCCAGCACAGAAAACATCTCCCATCGTGTTCTAGAGGCTGCACGGAGGTCTGCCGAGTGTTTTGCAAGAAGAGAAAGAAAGTTGTCCAAAACAGCTTGAAATCGAATGTTCACGAGAATAGAAAAGGCAGGAGAGTGGTCAGGTACTGTTTTCTCTAATTTGGCATGCTGCGCACACAATCGCAGTGTTGTACAGCTTGTTTCATCACCTTTGCGAAGTTGCCGCTCTCTCCGGCTCCCGGAGACGAAGAAGCTGCTTCTTCGCGCAAAGACGATTCTGCCGCTCACAGTGCTCTGCGGTGTGCGCCTTCTGCCGAAAGAGGTCCGGGAGCGGTGCTTAGCTCTGCAGAGCACCGTACCTTCGTCTTTAGCCTCTCTTCTCGTCTACATCTTAGCAAAAAGCTTTTCCACTCTGTCTGGCAAGGAGAAACTGTGCCAGCACAAAAAACATCTCCCATCGTGTTCTAGAGGCTGCACGCAGGTCTGCCGAGTGTTTTGCAAGAAGAGAAAGAAAGTTGTCCAAAACAGCTTGCAATCGAATGTTCATGTGAATAGAAAAGGCAGGAGAGTGGTCAGGTACTGTTTTCTCTCAGTTGGCAAGCTGCGCACACAATCGCAGTGTTGTACAGCTTGTTTCATCACCTTTGCGAAGTTGCCGCTCTCTCCGGCTCCCGGAGACGAAGAAGCTGCTTCTTCGCGCAAAGACGATTCTGCCGCTCACAGTGCTCTGCTGTGTGCGCCTTCTGCCGAAAGAGGCCCGGGAGCGGTGCTTAGCTCTGCAGAGCACCGTACCTTCGTCTTTAGCCTCTCTTCTCGTCTACATCTTAGCAAAAAGCTTTTCCACTCTGTCTGGCAAGGAGAAACTGTGCCAGCACAGAAAACATCTCCCATCGTGTTCTAGAGGCTGCACGGAGGTCTGCCGAGTGTTTTGCAAGAAGAGAAAGAAAGTTGTCCAAAACAGCTTGCAATCGAATGTTCATCTGAATAGAAAAGGCAGGAGAGTGGTCAGGTACTGTTTTCTCTCAGTTGGCAAGCTGCGCACACAATCGCAGTGTTGTACAGCTTGTTTCATCACCTTTGCGAAGTTGCCGCTCTCTCCGGCTCCCGGAGACGAAGAAGCTGCTTCTTCGCGCAAAGACGATTCTGCCGCTCACAGTGCTCTGCGGTGTGCGCCTTCTGCCGAAAGAGGTCCGGGAGCGGTGCTTAGCTCTGCAGAGCACCGTACCTTCGTCTTTAGCCTCTCTTCTCGTCTACATCTTAGCAAAAAGCTTTTCCACTCTGTCTGGCAAGGAGAAACTGTGCCAGCACAGAAAACATCTCCCATCGTGTTCTAGAGGCTGCACGGAGGTCTGCCGAGTGTTTTGCAAGAAGAGAAAGAAAGTTGTCCAAAACAGCTTGCAATCGAATGTTCATGTGAATAGAAAAGGCAGGAGAGTGGTCAGGTACTGTTTTCTCTCAGTTGGCAAGCTGCGCACACAATCGCAGTGTTGTACAGCTTGTTTCATCACCTTTGCGAAGTTGCCGCTCTCTCCGGCTCCCGGAGACGAAGAAGCTGCTTCTTCGCGCAAAGACGATTCTGCCGCTCACAGTGCTCTGCGGTGTGCGCCTTCTGCCGAAAGAGGTCCGGGAGCGGTGCTTAGCTCTGAGAAGCACCATACGTGCTTCTTTAGCCTTTCTTCTCGTCTACATCTTAGCAAAAAGCTTTTCCACTCTGTCTGGCAAGGAGAAACTGTGCCAGCACAGAAAACATCTCCCATCGTGTTCTAGAGGCGGCACGGAGGTCTGCCGAGTGTTTTGCAAGAAGAGAAAGAAAGTTGTCCAAAACAGCTTGAAATCGAATGTTCACGAGAATAGAAAAGGCAGGAGAGTGGTCAGGTACTGTTTTCTCTAATTTGGCATGCTGCGCACACAATCGCAGTGTTGTACAGCTTGTTTCATCACCTTTGCGAAGTTGCCGCTCTCTCCGGCTCCCGGAGACGAAGAAGCTGCTTCTTCGCGCAAAGACGATTCTGCCGCTCACAGTGCTCTGCGGTGTGCGCCTTCTGCCGAAAGAGGTCCGGCAGCGGTGCTTAGCTCTGCAGAGCACCGTACCTTCGTCTTTAGCCTCTCTTCTCGTCTACATCTTAGCAAAAAGCTTTTCCACTCTGTCTGGCAAGGAGAAACTGTGCCAGCACAAAAAACATCTCCCATCGTGTTCTAGAGGCTGCACGCAGGTCTGCCGAGTGTTTTGCAAGAAGAGAAAGAAAGTTGTCCAAAACAGCTTGCAATCGAATGTTCATGTGAATAGAAAAGGCAGGAGAGTGGTCAGGTACTGTTTTCTCTCAGTTGGCAAGCTGCGCACACAATCGCAGTGTTGTACAGCTTGTTTCATCACCTTTGCGAAGTTGCCGCTCTCTCCGGCTCCCGGAGACGAAGAAGCTGCTTCTTCGCGCAAAGACGATTCTGCCGCTCACAGTGCTCTGCTGTGTGCGCCTTCTGCCGAAAGAGGCCCGGGAGCGGTGCTTAGCTCTGCAGAGCACCGTACCTTCGTCTTTAGCCTCTCTTCTCGTCTACATCTTAGCAAAAAGCTTTTCCACTCTGTCTGGCAAGGAGAAACTGTGCCAGCACAGAAAACATCTCCCATCGTGTTCTAGAGGCTGCACGCAGGTCTGCCGAGTGTTTTGCAAGAAGAGAAAGAAAGTTGTCCAAAACAGCTTGCAATCGAATGTTCACGTGAATAGAAAAGGCAGGAGAGTGGTCAGGTACTGTTTTCTCTCAGTTGGCACGCTGCGCTCACAATCGCAGTGTTGTACAGCTTGTTTCATCACCTTTGCGAAGTTGCCGCTCTCTCCGGCTCCCGGAGACGAAGAAGCTGCTTCTTCGCGCAAAGACGATTCTGCCGCTCACAGTGCTCTGCGGTGTGCGCCTTCTGCCGAAAGAGGTCCGGCAGCGGTGCTTAGCTCTGCAGAGCACCGTACCTTCGTCTTTAGCCTCTCTTCTCGTCTACATCTTAGCAAAAAGCTTTTCCACTCTGTCTGGCAAGGAGAAACTGTGCCAGCACAAAAAACATCTCCCATCGTGTTCTAGAGGCTGCACGGAGGTCTGCCGAGTGTTTTGCAAGAAGAGAAAGAAAGTTGTCCAAAACAGCTTGCAATCGAATGTTCATGTGAATAGAAAAGGCAGGAGAGTGGTCAGGTACTGTTTTCTCTCAGTTGGCAAGCTGCGCACACAATCGCAGTGTTGTACAGCTTGTTTCATCACCTTTGCGAAGTTGCCGCTCTCTCCGGCTCCCGGAGACGAAGAAGCTGCTTCTTCGCGCAAAGACGATTCTGCCGCTCACAGTGCTCTGCGGTGTGCGCCTTCTGCCGAAAGAGGTCCGGGAGCGGTGCTTAGCTCTGCAGAGCACCGTACCTTCGTCTTTAGCCTCTCTTCTCGTCTACATCTTAGCAAAAAGCTTTTCCACTCTGTCTGGCAAGGAGAAACTGTGCCAGCACAGAAAACATCTCCCATCGTGTTCTAGAGGCTGCACGGAGGTCTGCCGAGTGTTTTGCAAGAAGAGAAAGAAAGTTGTCCAAAACAGCTTGCAATCGAATGTTCACGTGAATAGAAAAGGCAGGAGAGTGGTCAGGTACTGTTTTCTCTCACTTGGCAAGCTGCGAACACAATCGCAGTGTTGTACAGCTTGTTTCATCACCTTTGCGAAGTTGCCGCTCTCTCCGGCTCGCGGAGACGAAGAAGCTGCTTCTTCGCGCAAAGACGATTCTGCCGCTCACAGTGCTCTGCGGTGTGCGCCTTCTGCCGAAAGACGCCCGGGAGCGGGGCTTAGCTCTGCAGAGCACCGTACCTTCGTCTTTAGCCTCTCTTCTCGTCTACATCTTAGCAAAAAGCTTTTCCACTCTGTCTGGCAAGGAGAAACTGTGCCAGCACAGAAAACATCTCCCATCGTGTTCTAGAGGCTGCACGGAGGTCTGCCGAGTGTTTTGCAAGAAGAGAAAGAAAGTTGTCCAAAACAGCTTGCAATCGAATGTTCATGTGAATAGAAAAGGCAGGAGAGTGGTCAGGTACTGTTTTCTCTCAGTTGGCAAGCTGCGCACACAATCGCAGTGTTGTACAGCTTGTTTCATCACCTTTGCGAAGTTGCCGCTCTCTCCGGCTCCCGGAGACGAAGAAGCTGCTTCTTCGCGCAAAGACGATTCTGCCGCTCACAGTGCTCTGCGGTGTGCGCCTTCTGCCGAAAGACGCCCGGGAGCGGTGCTTAGCTCTGAGAAGCACCATACGTGCTTCTTTAGCCTTTCTTCTCGTCTACATCTTAGCAAAAAGCTTTTCCACTCTGTCTGGCAAGGAGAAACTGTGCCAGCACAGAAAACATCTCCCATCGTGTTCTAGAGGCTGCACGGAGGTCTGCCGAGTGTTTTGCAAGAAGAGAAAGAAAGTTGTCCAAAACAGCTTGCAATCGAATGTTCACGTGAATAGAAAAGGCAGGAGAGTGGTCAGGTACTGTTTTCTCTCAGTTGGCACGCTGCGCACACAATCGCAGTGTTGTACAGCTTGTTTCATCACCTTTGCGAAGTTGCCGCTCTCTCCGGCTCCCGGAGACGAAGAAGCTGCTTCTTCGCGCAAAGACGATTCTGCCGCTCACAGTGCTCTGCGGTGTGCGCCTTCTGCCGAAAGAGGTCCGGGAGCGGTGCTTAGCTCTGCAGAGCACCGTACCTTCGTCTTTAGCCTCTCTTCTCGTCTACATCTTAGCAAAAAGCTTTTCCACTCTGTCTGGCAAGGAGAAACTGTGCCAGCACAAAAAACATCTCCCATCGTGTTCTAGAGGCTGCACGGAGGTCTGCCGAGTGTTTTGCAAGAAGAGAAAGAAAGTTGTCCAAAACAGCTTGCAATCGAATGTTCATCTGAATAGAAAAGGCAGGAGAGTGGTCAGGTACTGTTTTCTCTCAGTTGGCACGCTACGCACACAATCGCAGTGTTGTACAGCTTGTTTCATCACCTTTGCGAAGTTGCCGCTCTCTCCGGCTCCCGGAGACGAAGAAGCTGCTTCTTCGCGCAAAGACGATTCTGCCGCTCACAGTGCTCTGCGGTGTGCGCCTTCTGCCGAAAGAGCCCCGGGAGCTGTGCTTAGCTCTGAGAAGCACCTTACGTGCTTCTTTAGCCTCTCTTCTCGTCTACATCTTAGCAAAAAGCTTTTCCACTCTGTCTGGCAAGGAGAAACTGTGCCAGCACAGAAAACATCTCCCATCGTGTTCTAGAGGCTGCACGGAGGTCTGCCGAGTGTTTTGCAAGAAGAGAAAGAAAGTTGTCCAAAACAGCTTGCAATCGAATGTTCATGTGAATAGAAAAGGCAGGAGAGTGGTCAGGTACTGTTTTCTCTCAGTTGGCAAGCTGCGCACACAATCGCAGTGTTGTACAGCTTGTTTCATCACCTTTGCGAAGTTGCCGCTCTCTCCGGCTCCCGGAGACGAAGAAGCTGCTTCTTCGCGCAAAGACGATTCTGCCGCTCACAGTGCTCTGCGGTGTGCGCCTTCTGCCGAAAGAGGTCCGGGAGCGGTGCTTAGCTCTGCAGAGCACCGTACCTTCGTCTTTAGCCTCTCTTCTCGTCTACATCTTAGCAAAAAGCTTTTCCACTCTGTCTGGCAAGGAGAAACTGTGCCAGCCCAGAAAACATCTCCCATCGTGTTCTAGAGGCTGCACGGAGGTCTGCCGAGTGTTTTGCAAGAAGAGAAAGAAAGTTGTCCAAAACAGCTTGCAATCGAATGTTCATGTGAATAGAAAAGGCAGGAGAGTGGTCAGGTACTGTTTTCTCTCACTTGGCAAGCGGCGCACACAATCGCAGTGTTGTACAGCTTGTTTCATCACCTTTGCGAAGTTGCCGCTCTCTCCGGCTCCCGGAGACGAAGAAGCTGCTTCTTCGCGCAAAGACGATTCTGCCGCTCACAGTGCTCTGCGGTGTGCGCCTTCTGCCGAAAGAACCCCGGGAGCTGTGCTTAGCTCTGAGAAGCACCATACGTGCTTCTTTAGCCTCTCTTCTCGTCTACATCTTAGCAAAAAGCTTTTCCACTCTGTCTGGCAAGGAGACACTGTGCCAGCACAAAAAACATCTCCCATCGTGTTCTAGAGGCTGCACGGAGGTCTGCCGAGTGTTTTGCAAGAAGAGAAAGAAAGTTGTCCAAAACAGCTTGCAATCGAATGTTCATGTGAATAGAAAAGGCAGGAGAGTGGTCAGGTACTGTTTTCTCTCAGTTGGCAAGCTGCGCACACAATCGCAGTGTTGTACAGCTTGTTTCATCACCTTTGCGAAGTTGCCGCTCTCTCCGGCTCCCGGAGACGAAGAAGCTGCTTCTTCGCGCAAAGACGATTCTGCCGCTCACAGTGCTCTGCGGTGTGCGCCTTCTGCCGAAAGAGGTCCGGGAGCGGTGCTTAGCTCTGAGAAGCACCATACGTGCTTCTTTAGCCTTTCTTCTCGTCTACATCTTAGCAAAAAGCTTTTCCACTCTGTCTGGCAAGGAGAAACTGTGCCAGCACAGAAAACATCTCCCATCGTGTTCTAGAGGCTGCACGGAGGTCTGCCGAGTGTTTTGCAAGAAGAGAAAGAAAGTTGTCCAAAACAGCTTGCAATCGAATGTTCATGTGAATAGAAAAGGCAGGAGAGTGGTCAGGTACTGTTTTCTCTCACTTGGCAAGCTGCGAACACAATCGCAGTGTTGTACAGCTTGTTTCATCACCTTTGCGAAGTTGCCGCTCTCTCCGGCTCCCGGAGACGAAGAAGCTGCTTCTTCGCGCAAAGACGATTCTGCCGCTCACAGTGCTCTGCGGTGTGCGCCTTCTGCCGAAAGACGCCCGGGAGCGGTGCTTAGCTCTGAGAAGCACCATACGTGCTTCTTTAGCCTTTCTTCTCGTCTACATCTTAGCAAAAAGCTTTTCCACTCTGTCTGGCAAGGAGACACTGTGCCAGCACAAAAAACATCTCCCATCGTGTTCTAGAGGCTGCACGGAGGTCTGCCGAGTGTTTTGCAAGAAGAGAAAGAAAGTTGTCCAAAACAGCTTGCAATCGAATGTTCACGTGAATAGAAAAGGCAGGAGAGTGGTCAGGTACTGTTTTCTCTCAGTTGGCAAGCGGCGCACACAATCGCAGTGTTGTACAGCTTGTTTCATCACCTTTGCGAAGTTGCCGCTCTCTCCGGCTCCCGGAGACGAAGAAGCTGCTTCTTCGCGCAAAGACGATTCTGCCGCTCACAGTGCTCTGCGGTGTGCGCCTTCTGCCGAAAGAACCCCGGGAGCTGTGCTTAGCTCTGAGAAGCACCATACGTGCTTCTTTAGCCTCTCTTCTCGTCTACATCTTAGCAAAAAGCTTTTCCACTCTGTCTGGCAAGGAGACACTGTGCCAGCACAAAAAACATCTCCCATCGTGTTCTAGAGGCTGCACGGAGGTCTGCCGAGTGTTTTGCAAGAAGAGAAAGAAAGTTGTCCAAAACAGCTTGCAATCGAATGTTCATGTGAATAGAAAAGGCAGGAGAGTGGTCAGGTACTGTTTTCTCTCAGTTGGCAAGCTGCGCACACAATCGCAGTGTTGTACAGCTTGTTTCATCACCTTTGCGAAGTTGCCGCTCTCTCCGGCTCCCGGAGACGAAGAAGCTGCTTCTTCGCGCAAAGACGATTCTGCCGCTCACAGTGCTCTGCGGTGTGCGCCTTCTGCCGAAAGAGGTCCGGGAGCGGTGCTTAGCTCTGAGAAGCACCATACGTGCTTCTTTAGCCTTTCTTCTCGTCTACATCTTAGCAAAAAGCTTTTCCACTCTGTCTGGCAAGGAGAAACTGTGCCAGCACAGAAAACATCTCCCATCGTGTTCTAGAGGCTGCACGGAGGTCTGCCGAGTGTTTTGCAAGAAGAGAAAGAAAGTTGTCCAAAACAGCTTGCAATCGAATGTTCATGTGAATAGAAAAGGCAGGAGAGTGGTCAGGTACTGTTTTCTCTCACTTGGCAAGCTGCGAACACAATCGCAGTGTTGTACAGCTTGTTTCATCACCTTTGCGAAGTTGCCGCTCTCTCCGGCTCCCGGAGACGAAGAAGCTGCTTCTTCGCGCAAAGACGATTCTGCCGCTCACAGTGCTCTGCGGTGTGCGCCTTCTGCCGAAAGACGCCCGGGAGCGGTGCTTAGCTCTGAGAAGCACCATACGTGCTTCTTTAGCCTTTCTTCTCGTCTACATCTTAGCAAAAAGCTTTTCCACTCTGTCTGGCAAGGAGAAACTGTGCCAGCACAGAAAACATCTCCCATCGTGTTCTAGAGGCTGCACGGAGGTCTGCCGAGTGTTTTGCAAGAAGAGAAAGAAAGTTGTCCAAAACAGCTTGCAATCGAATGTTCACGTGAATAGAAAAGGCAGGAGAGTGGTCAGGTACTGTTTTCTCTCAGTTGGCACGCTGCGCACACAATCGCAGTGTTGTACAGCTTGTTTCATCACCTTTGCGAAGTTGCCGCTCTCTCCGGCTCCCGGAGACGAAGAAGCTGCTTCTTCGCGCAAAGACGATTCTGCCGCTCACAGTGCTCTGCGGTGTGCGCCTTCTGCCGAAAGAGGTCCGGGAGCGGTGCTTAGCTCTGCAGAGCACCGTACCTTCGTCTTTAGCCTCTCTTCTCGTCTACATCTTAGCAAAAAGCTTTTCCACTCTGTCTGGCAAGGAGAAACTGTGCCAGCACAAAAAACATCTCCCATCGTGTTCTAGAGGCTGCACGGAGGTCTGCCGAGTGTTTTGCAAGAAGAGAAAGAAAGTTGTCCAAAACAGCTTGCAATCGAATGTTCATCTGAATAGAAAAGGCAGGAGAGTGGTCAGGTACTCTTTTCTCTCAGTTGGCACGCTACGCACACAATCGCAGTGTTGTACAGCTTGTTTCATCACCTTTGCGAAGTTGCCGCTCTCTCCGGCTCCCGGAGACGAAGAAGCTGCTTCTTCGCGCAAAGACGATTCTGCCGCTCACAGTGCTCTGCGGTGTGCGCCTTCTGCCGAAAGAGCCCCGGGAGCTGTGCTTAGCTCTGAGAAGCACCTTACGTGCTTCTTTAGCCTCTCTTCTCGTCTACATCTTAGCAAAAAGTTTTTCCACTCTGTCTGGCAAGGAGAAACTGTGCCAGCACAGAAAACATCTCCCATCGTGTTCTAGAGGCTGCACGGAGGTCTGCCGAGTGTTTTGCAAGAAGAGAAAGAAAGTTGTCCAAAACAGCTTGCAATCGAATGTTCATGTGAATAGAAAAGGCAGGAGAGTGGTCAGGTACTGTTTTCTCTCAGTTGGCAAGCTGCGCACACAATCGCAGTGTTGTACAGCTTGTTTCATCACCTTTGCGAAGTTGCCGCTCTCTCCGGCTCCCGGAGACGAAGAAGCTGCTTCTTCGCGCAAAGACGATTCTGCCGCTCACAGTGCTCTGCGGTGTGCGCCTTCTGCCGAAAGAGGTCCGGGAGCGGTGCTTAGCTCTGCAGAGCACCGTACCTTCGTCTTTAGCCTCTCTTCTCGTCTACATCTTAGCAAAAAGCTTTTCCACTCTGTCTGGCAAGGAGAAACTGTGCCAGCCCAGAAAACATCTCCCATCGTGTTCTAGAGGCTGCACGGAGGTCTGCCGAGTGTTTTGCAAGAAGAGAAAGAAAGTTGTCCAAAACAGCTTGCAATCGAATGTTCATGTGAATAGAAAAGGCAGGAGAGTGGTCAGGTACTGTTTTCTCTCACTTGGCAAGCGGCGCACACAATCGCAGTGTTGTACAGCTTGTTTCATCACCTTTGCGAAGTTGCCGCTCTCTCCGGCTCCCGGAGACGAAGAAGCTGCTTCTTCGCGCAAAGACGATTCTGCCGCTCACAGTGCTCTGCGGTGTGCGCCTTCTGCCGAAAGAGCCCCGGGAGCTGTGCTTAGCTCTGAGAAGCACCATACGTGCTTCTTTAGCCTCTCTTCTCGTCTACATCTTAGCAAAAAGCTTTTCCACTCTGTCTGGCAAGGAGACACTGTGCCAGCACAAAAAACATCTCCCATCGTGTTCTAGAGGCTGCACGGAGGTCTGCCGAGTGTTTTGCAAGAAGAGAAAGAAAGTTGTCCAAAACAGCTTGCAATCGAATGTTCATGTGAATAGAAAAGGCAGGAGAGTGGTCAGGTACTGTTTTCTCTCAGTTGGCAAGCTGCGCACACAATCGCAGTGTTGTACAGCTTGTTTCATCACCTTTGCGAAGTTGCCGCTCTCTCCGGCTCCCGGAGACGAAGAAGCTGCTTCTTCGCGCAAAGACGATTCTGCCGCTCACAGTGCTCTGCGGTGTGCGCCTTCTGCCGAAAGAGGTCCGGGAGCGGTGCTTAGCTCTGAGAAGCACCATACGTGCTTCTTTAGCCTTTCTTCTCGTCTACATCTTAGCAAAAAGCTTTTCCACTCTGTCTGGCAAGGAGAAACTGTGCCAGCACAGAAAACATCTCCCATCGTGTTCTAGAGGCTGCACGGAGGTCTGCCGAGTGTTTTGCAAGAAGAGAAAGAAAGTTGTCCAAAACAGCTTGCAATCGAATGTTCATGTGAATAGAAAAGGCAGGAGAGTGGTCAGGTACTGTTTTTTCTCAGTTGGCACGCTGCGCACACAATCGCAGTGTTGTACAGCTTGTTTCATCACCTTTGCGAAGTTGCCGCTCTCTCCGGCTCCCGGAGACGAAGAAGCTGCTTCTTCGCGCAAAGACGATTCTGCCGCTCACAGTGCTCTGCGGTGTGCGCCTTCTGCCGAAAGAGCCCCGGGAGCGGTGCTTAGCTCTGAGAAGCACCATACGTGCTTCTTTAGCCTCTCTTCTCGTCTACATCTTAGCAAAAAGCTTTTCCACTCTGTCTGGCAAGGAGAAACTGTGCCAGCACAGAAAACATCTCCAATCGTGTTCTAGAGGCTGCACGGAGGTCTGCCGAGTGTTTTGCAAGAAGAGAAAGAAAGTTGTCCAAAACAGCTTGCAATCGAATGTTCATGTGAATAGAAAAGGCAGGAGAGTGGTCAGGTACTGTTTTCTCTCAGTTGGCAAGCTGCGCACACAATCGCAGTGTTGTACAGCTTGTTTCATCACCTTTGCGAAGTTGCCGCTCTCTCCGGCTCCCGGAGACGAAGAAGCTGCTTCTTCGCGCAAAGACGATTCTGCCGCTCACAGTGCTCTGCGGTGTGCGCCTTCTGCCGAAAGAGGCCCGGGAGCGGTGCTTAGCTCTGCAGAGCACCGTACCTTCGTCTTTAGCCTCTCTTCTCGTCTACATCTTAGCAAAAAGCTTTTCCACTCTGTCTGGCAAGGAGAAACTGTGCCAGCACAGAAAACATCTCCCATCGTGTTCTAGAGGCTGCACGGAGGTCTGCCGAGTGTTTTGCAAGAAGAGAAAGAAAGTTGTCCAAAACAGCTTGCAATCGAATGTTCATCTGAATAGAAAAGGCAGGAGAGTGGTCAGGTACTGTTTTCTCTCAGTTGGCAAGCGGCGCACACAATCGCAGTGTTGTACAGCTTGTTTCATCACCTTTGCGAAGTTGCCGCTCTCTCCGGCTCCCGGAGACGAAGAAGCTGCTTCTTCGCGCAAAGACGATTCTGCCGCTCACAGTGCTCTGCGGTGTGCGCCTTCTGCCGAAAGAGGTCCGGGAGCGGTGCTTAGCTCTGCAGAGCACCGTACCTTCGTCTTTAGCCTCTCTTCTCGTCTACATCTTAGCAAAAAGCTTTTCCACTCTGTCTGGCAAGGAGAAACTGTGCCAGCACAGAAAACATCTCCCATCGTGTTCTAGAGGCTGCACGGAGGTCTGCCGAGTGTTTTGCAAGAAGAGAAAGAAAGTTGTCCAAAACAGCTTGCAATCGAATGTTCATGTGAATAGAAAAGGCAGGAGAGTGGTCAGGTACTGTTTTCTCTCAGTTGGCAAGATGCGCACACAATCGCAGTGTTGTACAGCTTGTTTCATCACCTTTGCGAAGTTGCCGCTCTCTCCGGCTCCCGGAGACGAAGAAGCTGCTTCTTCGCGCAAAGACGATTCTGCCGCTCACAGTGCTCTGCGGTGTGCGCCTTCTGCCGAAAGAGCCCCGGGAGAGGTGCTTAGCTCTGAGAAGCACCATACGTGCTTCTTTAGCCTCTCTTCTCGTCTACATCTTAGCAAAAAGCTTTTCCACTCTGTCTGGCAAGGAGAAACTGTGCCAGCACAGAAAACATCTCCCATCGTGTTCTAGAGGCTGCACGGAGGTCTGCCGAGTGTTTTGCAAGAAGAGAAAGAAAGTTGTCCAAAACAGCTTGCAATCGAATGTTCATGTGATTACATAAGTCAGGAGAGTGGTCAGGTACTGTTTTCTCTCAGTTGGCAAGCTGCGCACACAATCGCAGTGTTGTACAGCTTGTTTCATCACCTTTGCGAAGTTGCCGCTCTCTCCGGCTCCCGGAGACGAAGAAGCTGCTTCTTCGCGCAAAGACGATTCTGCCGCTCACAGTGCTCTGCGGTGTGCGCCTTCTGCCGAAAGAGCCCCGGGAGCGGTGCTTAGCTCTGCAGAGCACGGTACCTTCGTCTTTAGCCTCTCTTCTCGTCTACATCTTAGCAAAAAGCTTTTCCACTCTGTCTGGCAAGGAGAAACTGTGCCAGCACAGAAAACATCTCCAATCGTGTTCTAGAGGCTGCACGGAGGTCTGCCGAGTGTTTTGCAAGAAGAGAAAGAAAGTTGTCCAAAACAGCTTGCAATCGAATGTTCATGTGAATAGAAAAGGCAGGAGAGTGGTCAGGTACTGTTTTCTCTCAGTTGGCAAGCTGCGAACACAATCGCAGTGTTGTACAGCTTGTTTCATCACCTTTGCGAAGTTGCCGCTCTCTCCGGCTCGCGGAGACGAAGAAGCTGCTTCTTCGCGCAAAGACGATTCTGCCGCTCACAGTGCTCTGCGGTGTGCGCCTTCTGCCGAAAGAGGTCCGGGAGCGGTGCTTAGCTCTGAGAAGCACCATACGTGCTTCTTTAGCCTTTCTTCTCGTCTACATCTTAGCAAAAAGCTTTTCCACTCTGTCTGGCAAGGAGAAACTGTGCCAGCACAGAAAACATCTCCCATCGTGTTCTAGAGGCTGCACGGAGGTCTGCCGAGTGTTTTGCAAGAAGAGAAAGAAAGTTGTCCAAAACAGCTTGCAATCGAATGTTCACGTGAATAGAAAAGGCAGGAGAGTGGTCAGGTACTGTTTTCTCTCAGTTGGCACGCTGCGCACACAATCGCAGTGTTGTACAGCTTGTTTCATCACCTTTGCGAAGTTGCCGCTCTCTCCGGCTCCCGGAGACGAAGAAGCTGCTTCTTCGCGCAAAGACGATTCTGCCGCTCACAGTGCTCTGCGGTGTGCGCCTTCTGCCGAAAGAGCCCCGGGAGCTGTGCTTAGCTCTGAGAAGCACCATACGTGCTTCTTTAGCCTCTCTTCTCGTCTACATCTTAGCAAAAAGCTTTTCCACTCTGTCTGGCAAGGAGAAACTGTGCCAGCACAAAAAACATCTCCCATCGTGTTCTAGAGGCTGCACGGAGGTCTGCCGAGTGTTTTGCAAGAAGAGAAAGAAAGTTGTCCAAAACAGCTTGCAATCGAATGTTCATGTGAATAGAAAAGGCAGGAGAGTGGTCAGGTACTGTTTTCTCTCAGTTGGCACGCTGCGCACACAATCGCAGTGTTGTACAGCTTGTTTCATCACCTTTGCGAAGTTGCCGCTCTCTCCGGCTCCCGGAGACGAAGAAGCTGCTTCTTCGCGCAAAGACGATTCTGCCGCTCACAGTGCTCTGCGGTGTGCGCCTTCTGCCGAAAGAGCCCCGGGAGCGGTGCTTAGCTCTGAGAAGCACCATACGTGCTTCTTTAGCCTCTCTTCTCGTCTACATCTTAGCAAAAAGCTTTTCCACTCTGTCTGGCAAGGAGAAACTGTGCCAGCACACAAAACATCTCCCATCGTGTTCTAGAGGCTGCACGGAGGTCTGCCGAGTGTTTTGCAAGAAGAGAAAGAAAGTTGTCCAAAACAGCTTGCAATCGAATGTTCATGTGAATAGAAAAGGCAGGAGAGTGGTCAGGTACTGTTTTCTCTCAGTTGGCAAGCTGCGCACACAATCGCAGTGTTGTACAGCTTGTTTCATCACCTTTGCGAAGTTGCCGCTCTCTCCGGCTCCCGGAGACGAAGAAGCTGCTTCTTCGCGCAAAGACGATTCTGCCGCTCACAGTGCTCTGCGGTGTGCGCCTTCTGCCGAAAGAGCCCCGGGAGCTGTGCTTAGCTCTGCAGAGCACCGTACCTTCGTCTTTAGCCTCTCTTCTCGTCTACATCTTAGCAAAAAGCTTTTCCACTCTGTCTGGCAAGGAGAAACTGTGCCAGCACAGAAAACATCTCCAATCGTGTTCTAGAGGCTGCACGGAGGTCTGCCGAGTGTTTTGCAAGAAGAGAAAGAAAGTTGTCCAAAACAGCTTGCAATCGAATGTTCACGTGAATAGAAAAGGCAGGAGAGTGGTCAGGTACTGTTTTCTCTCAGTTGGCACGCTGCGCACACAATCGCAGTGTTGTACAGCTTGTTTCATCACCTTTGCGAATTTGCCGCTCTCTCCGGCTCCCGGAGACGAAGAAGCTGCTTCTTCGCGCAAAGACGATTCTGCCGCTCACAGTGCTCTGCGGTGTGCGCCTTCTGCCGAAAGAGGTCCGGGAGCTGTGCTTAGCTCTGCAGAGCACCGTACCTTCGTCTTTAGCCTCTCTTCTCGTCTACATCTTAGCAAAAAGCTTTTCCACTCTGTCTGGCAAGGAGAAACTGTGCCAGCACAAAAAACATCTCCCATCGTGTTCTAGAGGCTGCACGGAGGTCTGCCGAGTGTTTTGCAAGAAGAGAAAGAAAGTTGTCCAAAACAGCTTGCAATCGAATGTTCATGTGAATAGAAAAGGCAGGAGAGTGGTCAGGTACTGTTTTCTCTCAGTTGGCAAGCTGCGCACACAATCGCAGTGTTGTACAGCTTGTTTCATCACCTTTGCGAAGTTGCCGCTCTCTCCGGCTCCCGGAGACGAAGAAGCTGCTTCTTCGCGCAAAGACGATTCTGCCGCTCACAGTGCTCTGCGGTGTGCGCCTTCTGCCGAAAGAGCCCCGGGAGCTGTGCTTAGCTCTGAGAAGCACCATACGTGCTTCTTTAGCCTCTCTTCTCGTCTACATCTTAGCAAAAAGCTTTTCCACTCTGTCTGGCAAGGAGAAACTGTGCCAGCACAGAAAACATCTCCCATCGTGTTCTAGAGGCTGCACGGAGGTCTGCCGAGTGTTTTGCAAGAAGAGAAAGAAAGTTGTCCAAAACAGCTTGCAATCGAATGTTCATCTGAATAGAAAAGGCAGGAGAGTGGTCAGGTACTGTTTTCTCTCAGTTGGCAAGCTGCGCACACAATCGCAGTGTTGTACAGCTTGTTTCATCACCTTTGCGAAGTTGCCGCTCTCTCCGGCTCCCGGAGACGAAGAAGCTGCTTCTTCGCGCAAAGACGATTCTGCCGCTCACAGTGCTCTGCGGTGTGCGCCTTCTGCCGAAAGAGGCCCGGGAGCGGTGCTTAGCTCTGCAGAGCACCGTACCTTCGTCTTTAGCCTCTCTTCTCGTCTACATCTTAGCAAAAAGCTTTTCCACTCTGTCTGGCAAGGAGAAACTGTGCCAGCCCAGAAAACATCTCCCATCGTGTTCTAGAGGCTGCACGGAGGTCTGCCGAGTGTTTTGCAAGAAGAGAAAGAAAGTTGTCCAAAACAGCTTGCAATCGAATGTTCATGTGAATAGAAAAGGCAGGAGAGTGGTCAGGTACTGTTTTCTCTCAGTTGGCAAGCTGCGCACACAATCGCAGTGTTGTACAGCTTGTTTCATCACCTTTGCGAAGTTGCCGCTCTCTCCGGCTCCCGGAGACGAAGAAGCTGCTTCTTCGCGCAAAGACGATTCTGCCGCTCACAGTGCTCTGCGGTGTGCGCCTTCTGCCGAAAGAGGTCCGGGAGCGGTGCTTAGCTCTGCAGAGCACCGTACCTTCGTCTTTAGCCTCTCTTCTCGTCTACATCTTAGCAAAAAGCTTTTCCACTCTGTCTGGCAAGGAGAAACTGTGCCAGCACAGAAAACATCTCCCATCGTGTTCTAGAGGCTGCACGGAGGTCTGCCGAGTGTTTTGCAAGAAGAGAAAGAAAGTTGTCCAAAACAGCTTCCAATCGAATGTTCATGTGAATAGAAAAGGCAGGAGAGTGGTCAGGTACTGTTTTCTCTCAGTTGGCACGCTGCGCACACAATCGCAGTGTTGTACAGCTTGTTTCATCACCTTTGCGAAGTTGCCGCTCTCTCCGGCTCGCGGAGACGAAGAAGCTGCTTCTTCGCGCAAAGACGATTCTGCCGCTCACAGTGCTCTGCGGTGTGCGCCTTCTGCCGAAAGAGCCCCGGGAGCGGTGCTTAGCTCTGAGAAGCACCATACGTGCTTCTTTAGCCTTTCTTCTCGTCTACATCTTAGCAAAAAGCTTTTCCACTCTGTCTGGCAAGGAGAAACTGTGCCAGCACAGAAAACATCTCCCATCGTGTTCTAGGGGCTGCACGGAGGTCTGCCGAGTGTTTTGCAAGAAGAGAAAGAAAGTTGTCCAAAACAGCTTGCAATCGAATGTTCACGTGAATAGAAAAGGCAGGAGAGTGGTCAGGTACTGTTTTCTCTCAGTTGGCACGCTGCGCACACAATCGCAGTGTTGTACAGCTTGTTTCATCACCTTTGCCAAGTTGCCGCTCTCTCCGGCTCCCGGAGACGAAGAAGCTGCTTCTTCGCGCAAAGACGATTCTGCCGCTCACAGTGCTCTGCGGTGTGCGCCTTCTGCCGAAAGACGCCCGGGAGCGGTGCTTAGCTCTGCAGAGCACCGTACCTTCGTCTTTAGCCTCTCTTCTCGTCTACATCTTAGCAAAAAGCTTTTCCACTCTGTCTGGCAAGGAGAAACTGTGCCAGCACAGAAAACATCTCCCATCGTGTTCTAGAGGCTGCACGGAGGTCTGCCGAGTGTTTTGCAAGAAGAGAAAGAAAGTTGTCCAAAACAGCTTGCAATCGAATGTTCATGTGAATAGAAAAGGCAGGAGAGTGGTCAGGTACTGTTTTCTCTCAGTTGGCACGCTGCGCACACAATCGCAGTGTTGTACAGCTTGTTTCATCACCTTTGCGAAGTTGCCGCTCTCTCCGGCTCCCGGAGACGAAGAAGCTGCTTCTTCGCGCAAAGACGATTCTGCCGCTCACAGTGCTCTGCGGTGTGCGCCTTCTGCCGAAAGAGGTCCGGCAGCGGTGCTTAGCTCTGAGAAGCACCATACGTGCTTCTTTAGCCTCTCTTCTCGTCTACATCTTAGCAAAAAGCTTTTCCACTCTGTCTGGCAAGGAGAAACTGTGCCAGCACAGAAAACATCTCCCATCGTGTTCTAGAGGCTGCACGCAGGTCTGCCGAGTGTTTTGCAAGAAGAGAAAGAAAGTTGTCCAAAACAGCTTGCAATCGAATGTTCATCTGAATAGAAAAGGCAGGAGAGTGGTCAGGTACTGTTTTCTCTCAGTTGGCAAGCTGCGCACACAATCGCAGTGTTGTACAGCTTGTTTCATCACCTTTGCGAAGTTGCCGCTCTCTCCGGCTCCCGGAGACGAAGAAGCTGCTTCTTCGCGCAAAGACGATTCTGCCGCTCACAGTGCTCTGCGGTGTGCGCCTTCTGCCGAAAGAGGTCCGGGAGCGGTGCTTAGCTCTGAGAAGCACCATACGTGCTTCTTTAGCCTCTCTTCTCGTCTACATCTTAGCAAAAAGCTTTTCCACTCTGTCTGGCAAGGAGAAACTGAGCC
Organism: Melozone crissalis; assembly: GCF_028551555.1. Lineage (NCBI taxonomy): Eukaryota > Metazoa > Chordata > Aves > Passeriformes > Passerellidae > Melozone > Melozone crissalis. Next base: position 45,397 of record NW_026536082.1, on the reverse strand, counting down.
AGCACAAAAAACATCTCCCATCGTGTTCTAGAGGCTGCACGGAGGTCTGCCGAGTGTTTTGCAAGAAGAGAAAGAAAGTTGTCCAAAACAGCTTCCAATCGAATGTTCATGTGAATAGAAAAGGCAGGAGAGTGGTCAGGTACAGTTTTCTCTCAGTTGGCAAGCTGCGCACACAATCGCAGTGTTGTACAACCTGTTTCATCACCTTTGCGAAGTTGCCGCTCTCTCCGGCTCCCGGAGACGAAGAAGCTGCTTCTTCGCGCAAAGACGATTCTGCCGCTCACAGTGCTCTGCGGTGTGCGCCTTCTGCCGAAAGAGGTCCGGGAGCGGTGCTTAGCTCTGAGAAGCACCATACGTGCTTCTTTAGCCTTTCTTCTCGTCTACATCTTAGCAAAAAGCTTTTCCACTCTGTCTGGCAAGGAGAAACTGTGCCAGCACAGAAAACATCTCCCATCGTGTTCTAGAGGCTGCACGGAGGTCTGCCGAGTGTTTTGCAAGAAGAGAAAGAAAGTTGTCCAAAACAGCTTGAAATCGAATGTTCACGAGAATAGAAAAGGCAGGAGAGTGGTCAGGTACTGTTTTCTCTCAGTTGGCAAGCTGCGCACACAATCGCAGTGTTGTACAGCTTGTTTCATCACCTTTGCGAAGTTGCCGCTCTCTCCGGCTCCCGGAGACGAAGAAGCTGCTTCTTCGCGCAAAGACGATTCTGCCGCTCACAGTGCTCTGCGGTGTGCGCCTTCTGCCGAAAGAGGTCCGGGAGCGGTGCTTAGCTCTGCAGAGCACCGTACCTTCGTCTTTAGCCTCTCTTCTCGTCTACATCTTAGCAAAAAGCTTTTCCACTCTGTCTGGCAAGGAGAAACTGTGCCAGCACAAAAAACATCTCCCATCGTGTTCTAGAGGCTGCACGCAGGTCTGCCGAGTGTTTTGCAAGAAGAGAAAGAAAGTTGTCCAAAACAGCTTGCAATCGAATGTTCATGTGAATAGAAAAGGCAGGAGAGTGGTCAGGTACTGTTTTCTCTCAGTTGGCAAGCTGCGCACACAATCGCAGTGTTGTACAGCTTGTTTCATCACCTTTGCGAAGTTGCTGCTCTCTCCGGCTCCCGGAGACGAAGAAGCTGCTTCTTCGCGCAAAGACGATTCTGCCGCTCACAGTGCTCTGCTGTGTGCGCCTTCTGCCGAAAGAGGCCCGGGAGCGGTGCTTAGCTCTGCAGAGCACCGTACCTTCGTCTTTAGCCTCTCTTCTCGTCTACATCTTAGCAAAAAGCTTTTCCACTCTGTCTGGCAAGGAGAAACTGTGCCAGCACAAAAAACATCTCCCATCGTGTTCTAGAGGCTGCACGCAGGTCTGCCGAGTGTTTTGCAAGAAGAGAAAGAAAGTTGTCCAAAACAGCTTGCAATCGAATGTTCATCTGAATAGAAAAGGCAGGAGAGTGGTCAGGTACTGTTTTCTCTCAGTTGGCAAGCTGCGCACACAATCGCAGTGTTGTACAGCTTGTTTCATCACCTTTGCGAAGTTGCCGCTCTCTCCGGCTCCCGGAGACGAAGAAGCTGCTTCTGCGCGCAAAGACGATTCTGCCGCTCACAGTGCTCTGCGGTGTGCGCCTTCTGCCGAAAGAGGTCCGGGAGCGGTGCTTAGCTCTGCAGAGCACCGTACCTTCGTCTTTAGCCTCTCTTCTCGTCTACATCTTAGCAAAAAGCTTTTCCACTCTGTCTGGCAAGGAGAAACTGTGCCAGCACAAAAAACATCTCCCATCGTGTTCTAGAGGCTGCACGCAGGTCTGCCGAGTGTTTTGCAAGAAGAGAAAGAAAGTTGTCCAAAACAGCTTGCAATCGAATGTTCATGTGAATAGAAAAGGCAGCAGAGTGGTCAGGTACTGTTTTCTCTCAGTTGGCAAGCTGCGCACACAATCGCAGTGTTGTACAGCTTGTTTCATCACCTTTGCGAAGTTGCCGCTCTCTCCGGCTCCCGGAGACGAAGAAGCTGCTTCTTCGCGCAAAGACGATTCTGCCGCTCACAGTGCTCTGCGGTGTGCGCCTTCTGCCGAAAGAGGTCCGGGAGCGGTGCTTAGCTCTGAGAAGCACCGTACCTTCGTCTTTAGCCTCTCTTCTCGTCTACATCTTAGCAAAAAGCTTTTCCACTCTTTCTGGCAAGGAGAAACTGTGCCAGCACAGAAAACATCTCCCATCGTGTTCTAGAGGCTGCACGGAGGTCTGCCGAGTGTTTTGCAAGAAGAGAAAGAAAGTTGTCCAAAACAGCTTGCAATCGAATGTTCATGTGAATAGAAAAGGCAGGAGAGTGGTCAGGTACTGTTTTCTCTCACTTGGCAAGCTGCGAACACAATCGCAGTGTTGTACAGCTTGTTTCATCACCTTTGCGAAGTTGCCGCTCTCTCCGGCTCCCGGAGACGAAGAAGCTGCTTCTTCGCGCAAAGACGATTCTGCCGCTCACAGTGCTCTGCGGTGTGCGCCTTCTGCCGAAAGAGGTCCGGGAGCTGTGCTTAGCTCTGCAGAGCACCATACGTGCTTCTTTAGCCTTTCTTCTCGTCTACATCTTAGCAAAAAGCTTTTCCACTCTGTCTGGCAAGGAGAAACTGTGCCAGCACAGAAAACATCTCCCATCGTGTTCTAGAGGCTGCACGGAGGTCTGCCGAGTGTTTTGCAAGAAGAGAAAGAAAGTTGTCCAAAACAGCTTGCAATCGAATGTTCACGTGAATAGAAAAGGCAGGAGAGTGGTCAGGTACTGTTTTCTCTCAGTTGGCACGCTGCGCACACAATCGCAGTGTTGTACAGCTTGTTTCATCACCTTTGCGAAGTTGCCGCTCTCTCCGGCTCCCGGAGACGAAGAAGCTGCTTCTTCGCGCAAAGACGATTCTGCCGCTCACAGTGCTCTGCGGTGTGCGCCTTCTGCCGAAAGAGGTCCGGCAGCGGTGCTTAGCTCTGCAGAGCACCGTACCTTCGTCTTTAGCCTCTCTTCTCGTCTACATCTTAGCAAAAAGCTTTTCCACTCTGTCTGGCAAGGAGAAACTGTGCCAGCACAAAAAACATCTCCCATCGTGTTCTAGAGGCTGCACGGAGGTCTGCCGAGTGTTTTGCAAGAAGAGAAAGAAAGTTGTCCAAAACAGCTTGCAATCGAATGTTCATGTGAATAGAAAAGGCAGGAGAGTGGTCAGGTACTGTTTTCTCTCAGTTGGCAAGCTGCGCACACAATCGCAGTGTTGTACAGCTTGTTTCATCACCTTTGCGAAGTTGCCGCTCTCTCCGGCTCCCGGAGACGAAGAAGCTGCTTCTTCGCGCAAAGACGATTCTGCCGCTCACAGTGCTCTGCGGTGTGCGCCTTCTGCCGAAAGAGGTCCGGGAGCGGTGCTTAGCTCTGCAGAGCACCGTACCTTCGTCTTTAGCCTCTCTTCTCGTCTACATCTTAGCAAAAAGCTTTTCCACTCTGTCTGGCAAGGAGAAACTGTGCCAGCCCAGAAAACATCTCCCATCGTGTTCTAGAGGCTGCACGGAGGTCTGCCGAGTGTTTTGCAAGAAGAGAAAGAAAGTTGTCCAAAACAGCTTGCAATCGAATGTTCATGTGAATAGAAAAGGCAGGAGAGTGGTCAGGTACTGTTTTCTCTCAGTTGGCAAGCTGCGCACACAATCGCAGTGTTGTACAGCTTGTTTCATCACCTTTGCGAAGTTGCCGCTCTCTCCGGCTCCCAGAGACGAAGAAGCTGCTTCTTCGCGCAAAGACGATTCTGCCGCTCACAGTGCTCTGCGGTGTGCGCCTTCTGCCGAAAGAGGTCCGGGAGCGGTGCTTAGCTCTGCAGAGCACCGTACCTTCGTCTTTAGCCTCTCTTCTCGTCTACATCTTAGCAAAAAGCTTTTCCACTCTGTCTGGCAAGGAGAAACTGTGCCAGCCCAGAAAACATCTCCCATCGTGTTCTAGAGGCTGCACGGAGGTCTGCCGAGTGTTTTGCAAGAAGAGAAAGAAAGTTGTCCAAAACAGCTTGCAATCGAATGTTCATGTGAATAGAAAAGGCAGGAGAGTGGTCAGGTACTGTTTTCTCTCACTTGGCAAGCGGCGCACACAATCGCAGTGTTGTACAGCTTGTTTCATCACCTTTGCGAAGTTGCCGCTCTCTCCGGCTCCCGGAGACGAAGAAGCTGCTTCTTCGCGCAAAGACGATTCTGCCGCTCACAGTGCTCTGCGGTGTGCGCCTTCTGCCGAAAGAGCCCCGGGAGCTGTGCTTAGCTCTGAGAAGCACCATACGTGCTTCTTTAGCCTCTCTTCTCGTCTACATCTTAGCAAAAAGCTTTTCCACTCTGTCTGGCAAGGAGAAACTGTGCCAGCACAGAAAACATCTCCCATCGTGTTCTAGAGGCTGCACGGAGGTCTGCCGAGTGTTTTGCAAGAAGAGAAAGAAAGTTGTCCAAAACAGCTTGCAATCGAATGTTCATCTGAATAGAAAAGGCAGGAGAGTGGTCAGGTACTGTTTTCTCTCAGTTGGCAAGCTGCGCACACAATCGCAGTGTTGTACAGCTTGTTTCATCACCTTTGCGAAGTTGCCGCTCTCTCCGGCTCCCGGAGACGAAGAAGCTGCTTCTTCGCGCAAAGACGATTCTGCCGCTCACAGTGCTCTGCGGTGTGCGCCTTCTGCCGAAAGAGGCCCGGGAGCGGTGCTTAGCTCTGCAGAGCACCGTACCTTCGTCTTTAGCCTCTCTTCTCGTCTACATCTTAGCAAAAAGCTTTTCCACTCTGTCTGGCAAGGAGAAACTGTGCCAGCCCAGAAAACATCTCCCATCGTGTTCTAGAGGCTGCACGGAGGTCTGCCGAGTGTTTTGCAAGAAGAGAAAGAAAGTTGTCCAAAACAGCTTGCAATCGAATGTTCATGTGAATAGAAAAGGCAGGAGAGTGGTCAGGTACTGTTTTCTCTCAGTTGGCAAGCTGCGCACACAATCGCAGTGTTGTACAGCTTGTTTCATCACCTTTGCGAAGTTGCCGCTCTCTCCGGCTCCCGGAGACGAAGAAGCTGCTTCTTCGCGCAAAGACGATTCTGCCGCTCACAGTGCTCTGCGGTGTGCGCCTTCTGCCGAAAGAGGTCCGGGAGCGGTGCTTAGCTCTGCAGAGCACCGTACCTTCGTCTTTAGCCTCTCTTCTCGTCTACATCTTAGCAAAAAGCTTTTCCACTCTGTCTGGCAAGGAGAAACTGTGCCAGCACAGAAAACATCTCCCATCGTGTTCTAGAGGCTGCACGGAGGTCTGCCGAGTGTTTTGCAAGAAGAGAAAGAAAGTTGTCCAAAACAGCTTCCAATCGAATGTTCATGTGAATAGAAAAGGCAGGAGAGTGGTCAGGTACTGTTTTCTCTCAGTTGGCACGCTGCGCACACAATCGCAGTGTTGTACAGCTTGTTTCATCACCTTTGCGAAGTTGCCGCTCTCTCCGGCTCGCGGAGACGAAGAAGCTGCTTCTTCGCGCAAAGACGATTCTGCCGCTCACAGTGCTCTGCGGTGTGCGCCTTCTGCCGAAAGAGCCCCGGGAGCGGTGCTTAGCTCTGAGAAGCACCATACGTGCTTCTTTAGCCTTTCTTCTCGTCTACATCTTAGCAAAAAGCTTTTCCACTCTGTCTGGCAAGGAGAAACTGTGCCAGCACAGAAAACATCTCCCATCGTGTTCTAGGGGCTGCACGGAGGTCTGCCGAGTGTTTTGCAAGAAGAGAAAGAAAGTTGTCCAAAACAGCTTGCAATCGAATGTTCACGTGAATAGAAAAGGCAGGAGAGTGGTCAGGTACTGTTTTCTCTCAGTTGGCACGCTGCGCACACAATCGCAGTGTTGTACAGCTTGTTTCATCACCTTTGCCAAGTTGCCGCTCTCTCCGGCTCCCGGAGACGAAGAAGCTGCTTCTTCGCGCAAAGACGATTCTGCCGCTCACAGTGCTCTGCGGTGTGCGCCTTCTGCCGAAAGACGCCCGGGAGCGGTGCTTAGCTCTGCAGAGCACCGTACCTTCGTCTTTAGCCTCTCTTCTCGTCTACATCTTAGCAAAAAGCTTTTCCACTCTGTCTGGCAAGGAGAAACTGTGCCAGCACAGAAAACATCTCCCATCGTGTTCTAGAGGCTGCACGGAGGTCTGCCGAGTGTTTTGCAAGAAGAGAAAGAAAGTTGTCCAAAACAGCTTGCAATCGAATGTTCATGTGAATAGAAAAGGCAGGAGAGTGGTCAGGTACTGTTTTCTCTCAGTTGGCACGCTGCGCACACAATCGCAGTGTTGTACAGCTTGTTTCATCACCTTTGCGAAGTTGCCGCTCTCTCCGGCTCCCGGAGACGAAGAAGCTGCTTCTTCGCGCAAAGACGATTCTGCCGCTCACAGTGCTCTGCGGTGTGCGCCTTCTGCCGAAAGAGGTCCGGCAGCGGTGCTTAGCTCTGAGAAGCACCATACGTGCTTCTTTAGCCTCTCTTCTCGTCTACATCTTAGCAAAAAGCTTTTCCACTCTGTCTGGCAAGGAGAAACTGTGCCAGCACAGAAAACATCTCCCATCGTGTTCTAGAGGCTGCACGCAGGTCTGCCGAGTGTTTTGCAAGAAGAGAAAGAAAGTTGTCCAAAACAGCTTGCAATCGAATGTTCATCTGAATAGAAAAGGCAGGAGAGTGGTCAGGTACTGTTTTCTCTCAGTTGGCAAGCTGCGCACACAATCGCAGTGTTGTACAGCTTGTTTCATCACCTTTGCGAAGTTGCCGCTCTCTCCGGCTCCCGGAGACGAAGAAGCTGCTTCTTCGCGCAAAGACGATTCTGCCGCTCACAGTGCTCTGCGGTGTGCGCCTTCTGCCGAAAGAGGTCCGGGAGCGGTGCTTAGCTCTGAGAAGCACCATACGTGCTTCTTTAGCCTCTCTTCTCGTCTACATCTTAGCAAAAAGCTTTTCCACTCTGTCTGGCAAGGAGAAACTGAGCCAGCACAAAAAACATCTCCCATCGTGTTCTAGAGGCTGCACGGAGGTCTGCCGAGTGTTTTGCAAGAAGAGAAAGAAAGTTGTCCAAAACAGCTTCCAATCGAATGTTCATGTGAATAGAAAAGGCAGGAGAGTGGTCAGGTACAGTTTTCTCTCAGTTGGCAAGCTGCGCACACAATCGCAGTGTTGTACAACCTGTTTCATCACCTTTGCGAAGTTGCCGCTCTCTCCGGCTCCCGGAGACGAAGAAGCTGCTTCTTCGCGCAAAGACGATTCTGCCGCTCACAGTGCTCTGCGGTGTGCGCCTTCTGCCGAAAGAGGTCCGGGAGCGGTGCTTAGCTCTGAGAAGCACCATACGTGCTTCTTTAGCCTTTCTTCTCGTCTACATCTTAGCAAAAAGCTTTTCCACTCTGTCTGGCAAGGAGAAACTGTGCCAGCACAGAAAACATCTCCCATCGTGTTCTAGAGGCTGCACGGAGGTCTGCCGAGTGTTTTGCAAGAAGAGAAAGAAAGTTGTCCAAAACAGCTTGAAATCGAATGTTCACGAGAATAGAAAAGGCAGGAGAGTGGTCAGGTACTGTTTTCTCTCAGTTGGCAAGCTGCGCACACAATCGCAGTGTTGTACAGCTTGTTTCATCACCTTTGCGAAGTTGCCGCTCTCTCCGGCTCCCGGAGACGAAGAAGCTGCTTCTTCGCGCAAAGACGATTCTGCCGCTCACAGTGCTCTGCGGTGTGCGCCTTCTGCCGAAAGAGGTCCGGGAGCGGTGCTTAGCTCTGCAGAGCACCGTACCTTCGTCTTTAGCCTCTCTTCTCGTCTACATCTTAGCAAAAAGCTTTTCCACTCTGTCTGGCAAGGAGAAACTGTGCCAGCACAAAAAACATCTCCCATCGTGTTCTAGAGGCTGCACGCAGGTCTGCCGAGTGTTTTGCAAGAAGAGAAAGAAAGTTGTCCAAAACAGCTTGCAATCGAATGTTCATGTGAATAGAAAAGGCAGGAGAGTGGTCAGGTACTGTTTTCTCTCAGTTGGCAAGCTGCGCACACAATCGCAGTGTTGTACAGCTTGTTTCATCACCTTTGCGAAGTTGCTGCTCTCTCCGGCTCCCGGAGACGAAGAAGCTGCTTCTTCGCGCAAAGACGATTCTGCCGCTCACAGTGCTCTGCTGTGTGCGCCTTCTGCCGAAAGAGGCCCGGGAGCGGTGCTTAGCTCTGCAGAGCACCGTACCTTCGTCTTTAGCCTCTCTTCTCGTCTACATCTTAGCAAAAAGCTTTTCCACTCTGTCTGGCAAGGAGAAACTGTGCCAGCACAAAAAACATCTCCCATCGTGTTCTAGAGGCTGCACGCAGGTCTGCCGAGTGTTTTGCAAGAAGAGAAAGAAAGTTGTCCAAAACAGCTTGCAATCGAATGTTCATCTGAATAGAAAAGGCAGGAGAGTGGTCAGGTACTGTTTTCTCTCAGTTGGCAAGCTGCGCACACAATCGCAGTGTTGTACAGCTTGTTTCATCACCTTTGCGAAGTTGCCGCTCTCTCCGGCTCCCGGAGACGAAGAAGCTGCTTCTGCGCGCAAAGACGATTCTGCCGCTCACAGTGCTCTGCGGTGTGCGCCTTCTGCCGAAAGAGGTCCGGGAGCGGTGCTTAGCTCTGCAGAGCACCGTACCTTCGTCTTTAGCCTCTCTTCTCGTCTACATCTTAGCAAAAAGCTTTTCCACTCTGTCTGGCAAGGAGAAACTGTGCCAGCACAAAAAACATCTCCCATCGTGTTCTAGAGGCTGCACGCAGGTCTGCCGAGTGTTTTGCAAGAAGAGAAAGAAAGTTGTCCAAAACAGCTTGCAATCGAATGTTCATGTGAATAGAAAAGGCAGCAGAGTGGTCAGGTACTGTTTTCTCTCAGTTGGCAAGCTGCGCACACAATCGCAGTGTTGTACAGCTTGTTTCATCACCTTTGCGAAGTTGCCGCTCTCTCCGGCTCCCGGAGACGAAGAAGCTGCTTCTTCGCGCAAAGACGATTCTGCCGCTCACAGTGCTCTGCGGTGTGCGCCTTCTGCCGAAAGAGGTCCGGGAGCGGTGCTTAGCTCTGAGAAGCACCGTACCTTCGTCTTTAGCCTCTCTTCTCGTCTACATCTTAGCAAAAAGCTTTTCCACTCTTTCTGGCAAGGAGAAACTGTGCCAGCACAGAAAACATCTCCCATCGTGTTCTAGAGGCTGCACGGAGGTCTGCCGAGTGTTTTGCAAGAAGAGAAAGAAAGTTGTCCAAAACAGCTTGCAATCGAATGTTCATGTGAATAGAAAAGGCAGGAGAGTGGTCAGGTACTGTTTTCTCTCACTTGGCAAGCTGCGAACACAATCGCAGTGTTGTACAGCTTGTTTCATCACCTTTGCGAAGTTGCCGCTCTCTCCGGCTCCCGGAGACGAAGAAGCTGCTTCTTCGCGCAAAGACGATTCTGCCGCTCACAGTGCTCTGCGGTGTGCGCCTTCTGCCGAAAGAGGTCCGGGAGCTGTGCTTAGCTCTGCAGAGCACCATACGTGCTTCTTTAGCCTTTCTTCTCGTCTACATCTTAGCAAAAAGCTTTTCCACTCTGTCTGGCAAGGAGAAACTGTGCCAGCACAGAAAACATCTCCCATCGTGTTCTAGAGGCTGCACGGAGGTCTGCCGAGTGTTTTGCAAGAAGAGAAAGAAAGTTGTCCAAAACAGCTTGCAATCGAATGTTCACGTGAATAGAAAAGGCAGGAGAGTGGTCAGGTACTGTTTTCTCTCAGTTGGCACGCTGCGCACACAATCGCAGTGTTGTACAGCTTGTTTCATCACCTTTGCGAAGTTGCCGCTCTCTCCGGCTCCCGGAGACGAAGAAGCTGCTTCTTCGCGCAAAGACGATTCTGCCGCTCACAGTGCTCTGCGGTGTGCGCCTTCTGCCGAAAGAGGTCCGGCAGCGGTGCTTAGCTCTGCAGAGCACCGTACCTTCGTCTTTAGCCTCTCTTCTCGTCTACATCTTAGCAAAAAGCTTTTCCACTCTGTCTGGCAAGGAGAAACTGTGCCAGCACAAAAAACATCTCCCATCGTGTTCTAGAGGCTGCACGGAGGTCTGCCGAGTGTTTTGCAAGAAGAGAAAGAAAGTTGTCCAAAACAGCTTGCAATCGAATGTTCATGTGAATAGAAAAGGCAGGAGAGTGGTCAGGTACTGTTTTCTCTCAGTTGGCAAGCTGCGCACACAATCGCAGTGTTGTACAGCTTGTTTCATCACCTTTGCGAAGTTGCCGCTCTCTCCGGCTCCCGGAGACGAAGAAGCTGCTTCTTCGCGCAAAGACGATTCTGCCGCTCACAGTGCTCTGCGGTGTGCGCCTTCTGCCGAAAGAGGTCCGGGAGCGGTGCTTAGCTCTGCAGAGCACCGTACCTTCGTCTTTAGCCTCTCTTCTCGTCTACATCTTAGCAAAAAGCTTTTCCACTCTGTCTGGCAAGGAGAAACTGTGCCAGCCCAGAAAACATCTCCCATCGTGTTCTAGAGGCTGCACGGAGGTCTGCCGAGTGTTTTGCAAGAAGAGAAAGAAAGTTGTCCAAAACAGCTTGCAATCGAATGTTCATGTGAATAGAAAAGGCAGGAGAGTGGTCAGGTACTGTTTTCTCTCAGTTGGCAAGCTGCGCACACAATCGCAGTGTTGTACAGCTTGTTTCATCACCTTTGCGAAGTTGCCGCTCTCTCCGGCTCCCAGAGACGAAGAAGCTGCTTCTTCGCGCAAAGACGATTCTGCCGCTCACAGTGCTCTGCGGTGTGCGCCTTCTGCCGAAAGAGGTCCGGGAGCGGTGCTTAGCTCTGCAGAGCACCGTACCTTCGTCTTTAGCCTCTCTTCTCGTCTACATCTTAGCAAAAAGCTTTTCCACTCTGTCTGGCAAGGAGAAACTGTGCCAGCCCAGAAAACATCTCCCATCGTGTTCTAGAGGCTGCACGGAGGTCTGCCGAGTGTTTTGCAAGAAGAGAAAGAAAGTTGTCCAAAACAGCTTGCAATCGAATGTTCATGTGAATAGAAAAGGCAGGAGAGTGGTCAGGTACTGTTTTCTCTCACTTGGCAAGCGGCGCACACAATCGCAGTGTTGTACAGCTTGTTTCATCACCTTTGCGAAGTTGCCGCTCTCTCCGGCTCCCGGAGACGAAGAAGCTGCTTCTTCGCGCAAAGACGATTCTGCCGCTCACAGTGCTCTGCGGTGTGCGCCTTCTGCCGAAAGAGCCCCGGGAGCTGTGCTTAGCTCTGAGAAGCACCATACGTGCTTCTTTAGCCTCTCTTCTCGTCTACATCTTAGCAAAAAGCTTTTCCACTCTGTCTGGCAAGGAGAAACTGTGCCAGCACAAAAAACATCTCCCATCGTGTTCTAGAGGCTGCACGGAGGTCTGCCGAGTGTTTTGCAAGAAGAGAAAGAAAGTTGTCCAAAACAGCTTGCAATCGAATGTTCATGTGAATAGAAAAGGCAGGAGAGTGGTCAGGTACTGTTTTCTCTCAGTTGGCAAGCTGCGCACACAATCGCAGTGTTGTACAGCTTGTTTCATCACCTTTGCGAAGTTGCCGCTCTCTCCGGCTCCCGGAGACGAAGAAGCTGCTTCTTCGCGCAAAGACGATTCTGCCGCTCACAGTGCTCTGCGGTGTGCGCCTTCTGCCGAAAGAGGTCCGGGAGCGGTGCTTAGCTCTGAGAAGCACCATACGTGCTTCTTTAGCCTCTCTTCTCGTCTACATCTTAGCAAAAAGCTTTTCCACTCTGTCTGGCAAGGAGAAACTGTGCCAGCACAAAAAACATCTCCCATCGTGTTCTAGAGGCTGCACGGAGGTCTGCCGAGTGTTTTGCAAGAAGAGAAAGAAAGTTGTCCAAAACAGCTTGCAATCGAATGTTCATCTGAATAGAAAAGGCAGGAGAGTGGTCAGGTACTGTTTTCTCTCAGTTGGCAAGCTGCGCACACAATCGCAGTGTTGTACAGCTTGTTTCATCACCTTTGCGAAGTTGCCGCTCTCTCCGGCTCCCGGAGACGAAGAAGCTGCTTCTTCGCGCAAAGACGATTCTGCCGCTCACAGTGCTCTGCGGTGTGCGCCTTCTGCCGAAAGAGGCCCGGGAGCGGTGCTTAGCTCTGCAGAGCACCGTACCTTCGTCTTTAGCCTCTCTTCTCGTCTACATCTTAGCAAAAAGCTTTTCCACTCTGTCTGGCAAGGAGAAACTGTGCCAGCCCAGAAAACATCTCCCATCGTGTTCTAGAGGCTGCACGGAGGTCTGCCGAGTGTTTTGCAAGAAGAGAAAGAAATTTGTCCAAAACAGCTTGCAATCGAATGTTCATGTGAATAGAAAAGGCAGGAGAGTGGTCAGGTACTGTTTTCTCTCAGTTGGCAAGCTGCGCACACAATCGCAGTGTTGTACAGCTTGTTTCATCACCTTTGCGAAGTTGCCGCTCTCTCCGGCTCCCGGAGACGAAGAAGCTGCTTCTTCGCGCAAAGACGATTCTGCCGCTCACAGTGCTCTGCGGTGTGCGCCTTCTGCCAAAAGAGGTCCGGGAGCGGTGCTTAGCTCTGCAGAGCACCGTACCTTCGTCTTTAGCCTCTCTTCTCGTCTACATCTTAGCAAAAAGCTTTTCCACTCTGTCTGGCAAGGAGAAACTGTGCCAGCACAGAAAACATCTCCCATCGTGTTCTAGAGGCTGCACGGAGGTCTGCCGAGTGTTTTGCAAGAAGAGAAAGAAAGTTGTCCAAAACAGCTTCCAATCGAATGTTCATGTGAATAGAAAAGGCAGGAGAGTGGTCAGGTACTGTTTTCTCTCAGTTGGCACGCTGCGCACACAATCGCAGTGTTGTACAGCTTGTTTCATCACCTTTGCGAAGTTGCCGCTCTCTCCGGCTCGCGGAGACGAAGAAGCTGCTTCTTCGCGCAAAGACGATTCTGCCGCTCACAGTGCTCTGCGGTGTGCGCCTTCTGCCGAAAGAGCCCCGGGAGCGGTGCTTAGCTCTGAGAAGCACCATACGTGCTTCTTTAGCCTTTCTTCTCGTCTACATCTTAGCAAAAAGCTTTTCCACTCTGTCTGGCAAGGAGAAACTGTGCCAGCACAGAAAACATCTCCCATCGTGTTCTAGGGGCTGCACGGAGGTCTGCCGAGTGTTTTGCAAGAAGAGAAAGAAAGTTGTCCAAAACAGCTTGCAATCGAATGTTCACGTGAATAGAAAAGGCAGGAGAGTGGTCAGGTACTGTTTTCTCTCAGTTGGCACGCTGCGCACACAATCGCAGTGTTGTACAGCTTGTTTCATCACCTTTGCCAAGTTGCCGCTCTCTCCGGCTCCCGGAGACGAAGAAGCTGCTTCTTCGCGCAAAGACGATTCTGCCGCTCACAGTGCTCTGCGGTGTGCGCCTTCTGCCGAAAGACGCCCGGGAGCGGTGCTTAGCTCTGCAGAGCACCGTACCTTCGTCTTTAGCCTCTCTTCTCGTCTACATCTTAGCAAAAAGCTTTTCCACTCTGTCTGGCAAGGAGAAACTGTGCCAGCACAGAAAACATCTCCCATCGTGTTCTAGAGGCTGCACGGAGGTCTGCCGAGTGTTTTGCAAGAAGAGAAAGAAAGTTGTCCAAAACAGCTTGCAATCGAATGTTCATGTGAATAGAAAAGGCAGGAGAGTGGTCAGGTACTGTTTTCTCTCAGTTGGCACGCTGCGCACACAATCGCAGTGTTGTACAGCTTGTTTCATCACCTTTGCGAAGTTGCCGCTCTCTCCGGCTCCCGGAGACGAAGAAGCTGCTTCTTCGCGCAAAGACGATTCTGCCGCTCACAGTGCTCTGCGGTGTGCGCCTTCTGCCGAAAGAGGTCCGGCAGCGGTGCTTAGCTCTGAGAAGCACCATACGTGCTTCTTTAGCCTCTCTTCTCGTCTACATCTTAGCAAAAAGCTTTTCCACTCTGTCTGGCAAGGAGAAACTGTGCCAGCACAGAAAACATCTCCCATCGTGTTCTAGAGGCTGCACGCAGGTCTGCCGAGTGTTTTGCAAGAAGAGAAAGAAAGTTGTCCAAAACAGCTTGCAATCGAATGTTCATCTGAATAGAAAAGGCAGGAGAGTGGTCAGGTACTGTTTTCTCTCAGTTGGCAAGCTGCGCACACAATCGCAGTGTTGTACAGCTTGTTTCATCACCTTTGCGAAGTTGCCGCTCTCTCCGGCTCCCGGAGACGAAGAAGCTGCTTCTTCGCGCAAAGACGATTCTGCCGCTCACAGTGCTCTGCGGTGTGCGCCTTCTGCCGAAAGAGGTCCGGCAGCGGTGCTTAGCTCTGAGAAGCACCATACGTGCTTCTTTAGCCTCTCTTCTCGTCTACATCTTAGCAAAAAGCTTTTCCACTCTGTCTGGCAAGGAGAAACTGAGCCAGCACAAAAAACATCTCCCATCGTGTTCTAGAGGCTGCACGGAGGTCTGCCGAGTGTTTTGCAAGAAGAGAAAGAAAGTTGTCCAAAACAGCTTCCAATCGAATGTTCATGTGAATAGAAAAGGCAGGAGAGTGGTCAGGTACAGTTTTCTCTCAGTTGGCAAGCTGCGCACACAATCGCAGTGTTGTACAACCTGTTTCATCACCTTTGCGAAGTTGCCGCTCTCTCCGGCTCCCGGAGACGAAGAAGCTGCTTCTTCGCGCAAAGACGATTCTGCCGCTCACAGTGCTCTGCGGTGTGCGCCTTCTGCCGAAAGAGGTCCGGGAGCGGTGCTTAGCTCTGAGAAGCACCATACGTGCTTCTTTAGCCTTTCTTCTCGTCTACATCTTAGCAAAAAGCTTTTCCACTCTGTCTGGCAAGGAGAAACTGTGCCAGCACAGAAAACATCTCCCATCGTGTTCTAGAGGCTGCACGGAGGTCTGCCGAGTGTTTTGCAAGAAGAGAAAGAAAGTTGTCCAAAACAGCTTGAAATCGAATGTTCACGAGAATAGAAAAGGCAGGAGAGTGGTCAGGTACTGTTTTCTCTCAGTTGGCAAGCTGCGCACACAATCGCAGTGTTGTACAGCTTGTTTCATCACCTTTGCGAAGTTGCCGCTCTCTCCGGCTCCCGGAGACGAAGAAGCTGCTTCTTCGCGCAAAGACGATTCTGCCGCTCACAGTGCTCTGCGGTGTGCGCCTTCTGCCGAAAGAGGTCCGGGAGCGGTGCTTAGCTCTGCAGAGCACCGTACCTTCGTCTTTAGCCTCTCTTCTCGTCTACATCTTAGCAAAAAGCTTTTCCACTCTGTCTGGCAAGGAGAAACTGTGCCAGCACAAAAAACATCTCCCATCGTGTTCTAGAGGCTGCACGCAGGTCTGCCGAGTGTTTTGCAAGAAGAGAAAGAAAGTTGTCCAAAACAGCTTGCAATCGAATGTTCATGTGAATAGAAAAGGCAGGAGAGTGGTCAGGTACTGTTTTCTCTCAGTTGGCAAGCTGCGCACACAATCGCAGTGTTGTACAGCTTGTTTCATCACCTTTGCGAAGTTGCTGCTCTCTCCGGCTCCCGGAGACGAAGAAGCTGCTTCTTCGCGCAAAGACGATTCTGCCGCTCACAGTGCTCTGCTGTGTGCGCCTTCTGCCGAAAGAGGCCCGGGAGCGGTGCTTAGCTCTGCAGAGCACCGTACCTTCGTCTTTAGCCTCTCTTCTCGTCTACATCTTAGCAAAAAGCTTTTCCACTCTGTCTGGCAAGGAGAAACTGTGCCAGCACAGAAAACATCTCCCATCGTGTTCTAGAGGCTGCACGCAGGTCTGCCGAGTGTTTTGCAAGAAGAGAAAGAAAGTTGTCCAAAACAGCTTGCAATCGAATGTTCATCTGAATAGAAAAGGCAGGAGAGTGGTCAGGTACTGTTTTCTCTCAGTTGGCAAGCTGCGCACACAATCGCAGTGTTGTACAGCTTGTTTCATCACCTTTGCGAAGTTGCCGCTCTCTCCGGCTCCCGGAGACGAAGAAGCTGCTTCTGCGCGCAAAGACGATTCTGCCGCTCACAGTGCTCTGCGGTGTGCGCCTTCTGCCGAAAGAGGTCCGGGAGCGGTGCTTAGCTCTGCAGAGCACCGTACCTTCGTCTTTAGCCTCTCTTCTCGTCTACATCTTAGCAAAAAGCTTTTCCACTCTGTCTGGCAAGGAGAAACTGTGCCAGCACAAAAAACATCTCCCATCGTGTTCTAGAGGCTGCACGCAGGTCTGCCGAGTGTTTTGCAAGAAGAGAAAGAAAGTTGTCCAAAACAGCTTGCAATCGAATGTTCATGTGAATAGAAAAGGCAGCAGAGTTGTCAGGTACTGTTTTCTCTCAGTTGGCAAGCTGCGCACACAATCGCAGTGTTGTACAGCTTGTTTCATCACCTTTGCGAAGTTGCCGCTCTCTCCGGCTCCCGGAGACGAAGAAGCTGCTTCTTCGCGCAAAGACGATTCTGCCGCTCACAGTGCTCTGCGGTGTGCGCCTTCTGCCGAAAGAGGTCCGGGAGCGGTGCTTAGCTCTGAGAAGCACCGTACCTTCGTCTTTAGCCTCTCTTCTCGTCTACATCTTAGCAAAAAGCTTTTCCACTCTGTCTGGCAAGGAGAAACTGTGCCAGCACAGAAAACATCTCCCATCGTGTTCTAGAGGCTGCACGGAGGTCTGCCGAGTGTTTTGCAAGAAGAGAAAGAAAGTTGTCCAAAACAGCTTGCAATCGAATGTTCATGTGAATAGAAAAGGCAGGAGAGTGGTCAGGTACTGTTTTCTCTCACTTGGCAAGCTGCGAACACAATCGCAGTGTTGTACAGCTTGTTTCATCACCTTTGCGAAGTTGCCGCTCTCTCCGGCTCCCGGAGACGAAGAAGCTGCTTCTTCGCGCAAAGACGATTCTGCCGCTCACAGTGCTCTGCGGTGTGCGCCTTCTGCCGAAAGAGGTCCGGGAGCTGTGCTTAGCTCTGCAGAGCACCATACGTGCTTCTTTAGCCTTTCTTCTCGTCTACATCTTAGCAAAAAGCTTTTCCACTCTGTCTGGCAAGGAGAAACTGTGCCAGCACAGAAAACATCTCCCATCGTGTTCTAGAGGCTGCACGGAGGTCTGCCGAGTGTTTTGCAAGAAGAGAAAGAAAGTTGTCCAAAACAGCTTGCAATCGAATGTTCACGTGAATAGAAAAGGCAGGAGAGTGGTCAGGTACTGTTTTCTCTCAGTTGGCACGCTGCGCACACAATCGCAGTGTTGTACAGCTTGTTTCATCACCTTTGCGAAGTTGCCGCTCTCTCCGGCTCCCGGAGACGAAGAAGCTGCTTCTTCGCGCAAAGACGATTCTGCCGCTCACAGTGCTCTGCGGTGTGCGCCTTCTGCCGAAAGAGGTCCGGCAGCGGTGCTTAGCTCTGCAGAGCACCGTACCTTCGTCTTTAGCCTCTCTTCTCGTCTACATCTTAGCAAAAAGCTTTTCCACTCTGTCTGGCAAGGAGAAACTGTGCCAGCACAAAAAACATCTCCCATCGTGTTCTAGAGGCTGCACGGAGGTCTGCCGAGTGTTTTGCAAGAAGAGAAAGAAAGTTGTCCAAAACAGCTTGCAATCGAATGTTCATGTGAATAGAAAAGGCAGGAGAGTGGTCAGGTACTGTTTTCTCTCAGTTGGCAAGCTGCGCACACAATCGCAGTGTTGTACAGCTTGTTTCATCACCTTTGCGAAGTTGCCGCTCTCTCCGGCTCCCGGAGACGAAGAAGCTGCTTCTTCGCGCAAAGACGATTCTGCCGCTCACAGTGCTCTGCGGTGTGCGCCTTCTGCCGAAAGAGGTCCGGGAGCGGTGCTTAGCTCTGCAGAGCACCGTACCTTCGTCTTTAGCCTCTCTTCTCGTCTACATCTTAGCAAAAAGCTTTTCCACTCTGTCTGGCAAGGAGAAACTGTGCCAGCCCAGAAAACATCTCCCATCGTGTTCTAGAGGCTGCACGGAGGTCTGCCGAGTGTTTTGCAAGAAGAGAAAGAAAGTTGTCCAAAACAGCTTGCAATCGAATGTTCATGTGAATAGAAAAGGCAGGAGAGTGGTCAGGTACTGTTTTCTCTCAGTTGGCAAGCTGCGCACACAATCGCAGTGTTGTACAGCTTGTTTCATCACCTTTGCGAAGTTGCCGCTCTCTCCGGCTCCCAGAGACGAAGAAGCTGCTTCTTCGCGCAAAGACGATTCTGCCGCTCACAGTGCTCTGCGGTGTGCGCCTTCTGCCGAAAGAGGTCCGGGAGCGGTGCTTAGCTCTGCAGAGCACCGTACCTTCGTCTTTAGCCTCTCTTCTCGTCTACATCTTAGCAAAAAGCTTTTCCACTCTGTCTGGCAAGGAGAAACTGTGCCAGCCCAGAAAACATCTCCCATCGTGTTCTAGAGGCTGCACGGAGGTCTGCCGAGTGTTTTGCAAGAAGAGAAAGAAAGTTGTCCAAAACAGCTTGCAATCGAATGTTCATGTGAATAGAAAAGGCAGGAGAGTGGTCAGGTACTGTTTTCTCTCACTTGGCAAGCGGCGCACACAATCGCAGTGTTGTACAGCTTGTTTCATCACCTTTGCGAAGTTGCCGCTCTCTCCGGCTCCCGGAGACGAAGAAGCTGCTTCTTCGCGCAAAGACGATTCTGCCGCTCACAGTGCTCTGCGGTGTGCGCCTTCTGCCGAAAGAGCCCCGGGAGCTGTGCTTAGCTCTGAGAAGCACCATACGTGCTTCTTTAGCCTCTCTTCTCGTCTACATCTTAGCAAAAAGCTTTTCCACTCTGTCTGGCAAGGAGAAACTGTGCCAGCACAAAAAACATCTCCCATCGTGTTCTAGAGGCTGCACGCAGGTCTGCCGAGTGTTTTGCAAGAAGAGAAAGAAAGTTGTCCAAAACAGCTTGCAATCGAATGTTCATGTGAATAGAAAAGGCAGGAGAGTGGTCAGGTACTGTTTTCTCTCAGTTGGCAAGCTGCGCACACAATCGCAGTGTTGTACAGCTTCTTTCATCACCTTTGCGAAGTTGCCGCTCTCTCCGGCTCCCGGAGACGAAGAAGCTGCTTCTTCGCGCAAAGACGATTCTGCCGCTCACAGTGCTCTGCGGTGTGCGCCTTCTGCCGAAAGAGGTCCGGGAGCGGTGCTTAGCTCTGAGAAGCACCATACGTGCTTCTTTAGCCTTTCTTCTCGTCTACATCTTAGCAAAAAGCTTTTCCACTCTGTCTGGCAAGGAGAAACTGTGCCAGCACAGAAAACATCTCCCATCGTGTTCTAGAGGCTGCACGGAGGTCTGCCGAGTGTTTTGCAAGAAGAGAAAGAAAGTTGTCCAAAACAGCTTGCAATCGAATGTTCATGTGAATAGAAAAGGCAGGAGAGTGGTCAGGTACTGTTTTTTCTCAGTTGGCAAGCTGCGCACACAATCGCAGTGTTGTACAGCTTGTTTCATCACCTTTGCGAAGTTGCCGCTCTCTCCGGCTCCCGGAGACGAAGAAGCTGCTTCTTCGCGCAAAGACGATTCTGCCGCTCACAGTGCTCTGCTGTGTGCGCCTTCGGCCGAAAGAGCCCCGGGAGCGGTGCTTAGCTCTGAGAAGCACCATACGTGCTTCTTTAGCCTCTCTTCTCGTCTACATCTTAGCAAAAAGCTTTTCCACTCTGTCTGGCAAGGAGAAACTGTGCCAGCACACAAAACATCTCCCATCGTGTTCTAGAGGCTGCACGGAGGTCTGCCGAGTGTTTTGCAAGAAGAGAAAGAAAGTTGTCCAAAACAGCTTGCAATCGAATGTTCATGTGAATAGAAAAGGCAGGAGAGTGGTCAGGTACTGTTTTCTCTCAGTTGGCAAGCTGCGCACACAATCGCAGTGTTGTACAGCTTGTTTCATCACCTTTGCGAAGTTGCCGCTCTCTCCGGCTCCCGGAGACGAAGAAGCTGCTTCTTCGCGCAAAGACGATTCTGCCGCTCACAGTGCTCTGCGGTGTGCGCCTTCTGCCGAAAGAGCCCCGGGAGCTGTGCTTAGCTCTGCAGAGCACCGTACCTTCGTCTTTAGCCTCTCTTCTCGTCTACATCTTAGCAAAAAGCTTTTCCACTCTGTCTGGCAAGGAGAAACTGTGCCAGCACAGAAAACATCTCCCATCGTGTTCTAGAGGCTGCACGTTGGTCTGCCGAGTGTTTTGCAAGAAGAGAAAGAAAGTTGTCCAAAACAGCTTGCAATCGAATGTTCACGTGAATAGAAAAGGCAGGAGAGTGGTCAGGTACTGTTTTCTCTCAGTTGGCACGCTGCGCACACAATCGCAGTGTTGTACAGCTTGTTTCATCACCTTTGCGAAGTTGCCGCTCTCTCCGGCTCCCGGAGACGAAGAAGCTGCTTCTTCGCGCAAAGACGATTCTGCCGCTCACAGTGCTCTGCGGTGTGCGCCTTCTGCCGAAAGAGGTCCGGGAGCTGTGCTTAGCTCTGCAGAGCACCGTACCTTCGTCTTTAGCCTCTCTTCTCGTCTACATCTTAGCAAAAAGCTTTTCCACTCTGTCTGGCAAGGAGAAACTGTGCCAGCACAAAAAACATCTCCCATCGTGTTCTAGAGGCTGCACGGAGGTCTGCCGAGTGTTTTGCAAGAAGAGAAAGAAAGTTGTCCAAAACAGCTTGCAATCGAATGTTCATGTGAATAGAAAAGGCAGGAGAGTGGTCAGGTACTGTTTTCTCTCAGTTGGCAAGCTGCGCACACAATCGCAGTGTTGTACAGCTTGTTTCATCACCTTTGCGAAGTTGCCGCTCTCTCCGGCTCCCGGAGACGAAGAAGCTGCTTCTTCGCGCAAAGACGATTCTACCGCTCACAGTGCTCTGCGGTGTGCGCCTTCTGCCGAAAGAGCCCCGGGAGCGGTGCTTAGCTCTGAGAAGCGCCATACGTGCTTCTTTAGCCTCTCTTCTCGTCTACATCTTAGCAAAAAGCTTTTCCACTCTGTCTGGCAAGGAGAAACTGTGCCAGCACAGAAAACATCTCCCATCGTGTTCTAGAGGCTGCACGGAGGTCTGCCGAGTGTTTTGCAAGAAGAGAAAGAAAGTTGTCCAAAACAGCTTGCAATCGAATGTTCATCTGAATAGAAAAGGCAGGAGAGTGGTCAGGTACTGTTTTCTCTCAGTTGGCAAGCTGCGCACACAATCGCAGTGTTGTACAGCTTGTTTCATCACCTTTGCGAAGTTGCCGCTCTCTCCGGCTCCCGGAGACGAAGAAGCTGCTTCTTCGCGCAAAGACGATTCTGCCGCTCACAGTGCTCTGCGGTGTGCGCCTTCTGCCGAAAGAGGCCCGGGAGCGGTGCTTAGCTCTGCAGAGCACCGTACCTTCGTCTTTAGCCTCTCTTCTCGTCTACATCTTAGCAAAAAGCTTTTCCACTCTGTCTGGCAAGGAGAAACTGTGCCAGCCCAGAAAACATCTCCCATCGTGTTCTAGAGGCTGCACGGAGGTCTGCCGAGTGTTTTGCAAGAAGAGAAAGAAATTTGTCCAAAACAGCTTGCAATCCAATGTTCATGTGAATAGAAAAGGCAGGAGAGTGCTCAGGTACTGTTTTCTCTCAGTTGGCAAGCTGCGCACACAATCGCAGTGTTGTACAGCTTGTTTCATCACCTTTGCGAAGTTGCCGCTCTCTCCGGCTCCCGGAGACGAAGAAGCTGCTTCTTCGCGCAAAGACGATTCTGCCGCTCACAGTGCTCTGCGGTGTGCGCCTTCTGCCGAAAGAGGTCCGGGAGCGGTGCTTAGCTCTGCAGAGCACCGTACCTTCGTCTTTAGCCTCTCTTCTCGTCTACATCTTAGCAAAAAGCTTTTCCACTCTGTCTGGCAAGGAGAAACTGTGCCAGCACAGAAAACATCTCCCATCGTGTTCTAGAGGCTGCACGGAGGTCTGCCGAGTGTTTTGCAAGAAGAGAAAGAAAGTTGTCCAAAACAGCTTGCAATCGAATGTTCATGTGAATAGAAAAGGCAGGAGAGTGGTCAGGTACTGTTTTCTCTCAGTTGGCACGCTGCGCACACAATCGCAGTGTTGTACAGCTTGTTTCATCACCTTTGCGAAGTTGCCGCTCTCTCCGGCTCGCGGAGACGAAGAAGCTGCTTCTTCGCGCAAAGACGATTCTGCCGCTCACAGTGCTCTGCGGTGTGCGCCTTCTGCCGAAAGAGCCCCGGGAGCGGTGCTTAGCTCTGAGAAGCACCGTACCTTCGTCTTTAGCCTCTCTTCTCGTCTACATCTTAGCAAAAAGCTTTTCCAC
Organism: Melozone crissalis; assembly: GCF_028551555.1. NCBI lineage: Eukaryota > Metazoa > Chordata > Aves > Passeriformes > Passerellidae > Melozone > Melozone crissalis. The sequence continues at coordinate 23,340 of NW_026536082.1, read as the reverse complement.
TCTGTCTGGCAAGGAGAAACTGTGCCAGCACAGAAAACATCTCCCATCGTGTTCTAGAGGCTGCACGGAGGTCTGCCGAGTGTTTTGCAAGAAGAGAAAGAAATTTGTCCAAAACAGCTTGCAATCCAATGTTCATGTGAATAGAAAAGGCAGGAGAGTGCTCAGGTACTGTTTTCTCTCAGTTGGCAAGCTGCGCACACAATCGCAGTGTTGTACAGCTTGTTTCATCACCTTTGCGAAGTTGCCGCTCTCTCCGGCTCCCGGAGACGAAGAAGCTGCTTCTTCGCGCAAAGACGATTCTGCCGCTCACAGTGCTCTGCGGTGTGCGCCTTCTGCCGAAAGAGGTCCGGGAGCGGTGCTTAGCTCTGCAGAGCACCGTACCTTCGTCTTTAGCCTCTCTTCTCGTCTACATCTTAGCAAAAAGCTTTTCCACTCTGTCTGGCAAGGAGAAACTGTGCCAGCACAGAAAACATCTCCCATCGTCTTCTAGAGGCTGCACGGAGGTCTGCCGAGTGTTTTGCAAGAAGAGAAAGAAAGTTGTCCAAAACAGCTTGCAATCGAATGTTCATGTGAATAGAAAAGGCAGGAGAGTGGTCAGGTACTGTTTTCTCTCAGTTGGCACGCTGCGCACACAATCGCAGTGTTGTACAGCTTGTTTCATCACCTTTGCGAAGTTGCCGCTCTCTCCGGCTCGCGGAGACGAAGAAGCTGCTTCTTCGCGCAAAGACGATTCTGCCGCTCACAGTGCTCTGCGGTGTGCGCCTTCTGCCGAAAGAGCCCCGGGAGCGGTGCTTAGCTCTGAGAAGCACCATACGTGCTTCTTTAGCCTTTCTTCTCGTCTACATCTTAGCAAAAAGCTTTTCCACTCTGTCTGGCAAGGAGAAACTGTGCCAGCACAGAAAACATCTCCCATCGTGTTCTAGGGGCTGCACGGAGGTCTGCCGAGTGTTTTGCAAGAAGAGAAAGAAAGTTGTCCAAAACAGCTTGCAATCGAATGTTCACGTGAATAGAAAAGGCAGGAGAGTGGTCAGGTACTGTTTTCTCTCAGTTGGCACGCTGCGCACACAATCGCAGTGTTGTACAGCTTGTTTCATCACCTTTGCGAAGTTGCCGCTCTCTCCGGCTCCCGGAGACGAAGAAGCTGCTTCTTCGCGCAAAGACGATTCTGCCGCTCACAGTGCTCTGCGGTGTGCGCCTTCTGCCGAAAGAGGCCCGGGAGCGGTGCTTAGCTCTGCAGAGCACCGTACCGTCGTCTTTAGCCTCTCTTCTCGTCTACATCTTAGCAAAAAGCTTTTCCACTCTGTCTGGCAAGGAGAAACTGTGCCAGCACAAAAAACATCTCCCATCGTGTTCTAGAGGCTGCACGGAGGTCTGCCGAGTGTTTTGCAAGAAGAGAAAGAAAGTTGTCCAAAACAGCTTGCAATCGAATGTTCATGTGAATAGAAAAGGCAGGAGAGTGGTCAGGTACTGTTTTCTGTCAGTTGGCACGCTGCGCACACAATCGCAGTGTTGTACAGCTTGTTTCATCACCTTTGCGAAGTTGCCGCTCTCTCCGGCTCCCGGAGACGAAGAAGCTGCTTCTTCGCGCAAAGACGATTCTGCCGCTCACAGTGCTCTGCGGTGTGCGCCTTCTGCCGAAAGAGCCCCGGGAGCGGTGCTTAGCTCTGAGAAGCACCATACGTGCTTCTTTAGCCTCTCTTCTCGTCTACATCTTAGCAAAAAGCTTTTCCACTCTGTCTGGCAAGGAGAAACTGTGCCAGCACAGAAAACATCTCCCATCGTGTTCTAGAGGCTGCACGGAGGTCTGCCGAGTGTTTTGCAAGAAGAGAAAGAAAGTTGTCCAAAACAGCTTGCAATCGAATGTTCATGTGAATAGAAAAGGCAGGAGAGTGGTCAGGTACTGTTTTCTCTCACTTGGCAAGCTGCGCACACAATCGCAGTGTTGTACAGCTTGTTTCATCACCTTTGCGAAGTTGCCGCTCTCTCCGGCTCCCGGAGACGAAGAAGCTGCTTCTTCGCGCAAAGACGATTCTGCCGCTCACAGTGCTCTGCTGTGTGCGCCTTCTGCCGAAAGAGCCCCGGGAGCGGTGCTTAGCTCTGCAGAGCACCGTACCTTCATCTTTAGCCTCTCTTCTCGTCTACATCTTAGCAAAAAGCTTTTCCACTCTTTCTGGCAAGGAGAAACTGTGCCAGCACAGAAAACATCTCCCATCGTGTTCTAGAGGCTGCACGGAGGTCTGCCGAGTGTTTTGCAAGAAGAGAAAGAAAGTTGTCCAAAACAGCTTGCAATCGAATGTTCATGTGAATAGAAAAGGCAGGAGAGTGGTCAGGTACTGTTTTCTCTAATTTGGCATGCTGCGCACACAATCGCAGTGTTGTACAGCTTGTTTCATCACCTTTGCGAAGTTGCCGCTCTCTCCGGCTCCCGGAGACGAAGAAGCTGCTTCTTCGCGCAAAGACGATTCTGCCGCTCACAGTGCTCTGCTGTGTGCGCCTTCTGCCGAAAGAGGCCCGGGAGCGGTGCTTAGCGCTGAGAGGCACCGTACATGCTTCTTTAGCCTCTCTTCTCGTCTACATCTTAGCAAAAAGCTTTTCCACTCTGTCTGGCAAGGAGAAACTGTGCCAGCACAGAAAACATCTCCCATCGTCTTCTAGAGGCTGCACGGAGGTCTGCCGAGTGTTTTGCAAGATGAGAAAGAAAGTTGTCCAAAACAGCTTGCAATCGAATGTTCATGTGAATAGAAAAGGCAGGAGAGTGGTCAGGTACTGTTTTCTCTCAGTTGGCAAGCTGCGCACACAATCGCAGTGTTGTACAGCTTGTTTCATCACCTTTGCGAAGTTGCCGCTCTCTCCGGCTCCCGGAGACGAAGAAGCTGCTTCTTCGCGCAAAGACGATTCTGCCGCTCACAGTGCTCTGCGGTGTGCGCCTTCTGCCGAAAGAGCCCCGGGAGCGGTGCTTAGCTGTGCAGAGCACCGTACCTTCGTCTTTAGCCTCTCTTCTCGTCTACATCTTAGCAAAAAGCTTTTCCACTCTGTCTGGCAAGGAGAAACTGTGCCAGCACAGAAAACATCTCCCATCGTGTTCTAGAGGCTGCACGGAAGTCTGCCGAGTGTTTTGCAAGAAGAGAAAGAAAGTTGTCCAAAACAGCTTGCAATCGAATGTTCATGTGAATAGAAAAGGCAGGAGAGTGGTCAGGTACTGTTTTCTCTCAGTTGGCACGCTGCGCACACAATCGCAGTGTTGTACAGCTTGTTTCATCACCTTTGCGAAGTTGCCGCTCTCTCCGGCTCCCGGAGACGAAGAAGCTGCTTCTTCGCGCAAAGACGATTCTGCCGCTCACAGTGCTCTGCGGTGTGCGCCTTCTGCCGAAAGAGCCCCGGGAGCGGTGCTTAGCTCTGAGAAGCACCTTACGTGCTTCTTTAGCCTCTCTTCTCGTCTACATCTTAGCAAAAAGCTTTTCCACTCTGTCTGGCAAGGAGAAACTTTGCCAGCACAGAAAACATCTCCCATCGTGTTCTAGAGGCTGCACGGAGGTCTGCCGAGTGTTTTGCAAGAAGAGAAAGAAAGTTGTCCAAAACAGCTTGCAATCGAATGTTCATGTGAATAGAAAAGGCAGGAGAGTGGTCAGGTACTGTTTTCTCTCAGTTGGCAAGCTGCGCACACAATCGCAGTGTTGTACAGCTTGTTTCATCACCTTTGCGAAGTTGCCGCTCTCTCCGGCTCCCGGAGACGAAGAAGCTGCTTCTTCGCGCAAAGACGATTCTGCCGCTCACAGTGCTCTGCGGTGTGCGCCTTCTGCCGAAAGAGGTCCGGGCGCGGTACTTAGCTCTGCAGAGCACCGTACCTTCGTCTTTAGCCTCTCTTCTCGTCTACATCTTAGCAAAAAGCTTTTCCACTTGTCTGGCAAGGAGAAACTGTGCCAGCACAGAAAACATCTCCCATCGTGTTCTAGAGGCTGCACGGAGGTCTGCCGAGTGTTTTGCAAGAAGAGAAAGAAAGTTGTCCAAAACAGCTTGCAATCGAATGTTCATGTGAATAGAAAAGGCAGGAGAGACGTCAGGTACTGTTTTCTCTCACTTGGCAAGCTGCGCACACAATCGCAGTGTTGTACAGCTTGTTTCATCACCTTTGCGAAGTTGCCGCTCTCTCCGGCTCGCGGAGACGAAGAAGCTGCTTCTTCGCGCAAAGACGATTCTGCCGCTCACAGTGCTCTGCGGTGTGCGCCTTCTGCCGAAAGAGCCCCGGGAGCTGTGCTTAGCTCTGAGAGGCACCATACGTGCTTCTTTAGCCTCTCTTCTCGTCTACATCTTAGCAAAAAGCTTTTCCACTCTGTCTGGCAAGGAGAAACTGTGCCAGCACAGAAAACATCTCCCATCGTGTTCTAGAGGCTGCACGGAGGTCTGCCGAGTGTTTTGCAAGAAGAGAAAGAAAGTTGTCCAAAACAGCTTGCAATCGAATGTTCACGTGAATAGAAAAGGCAGGAGAGTGGTCAGGTACTGTTTTCTCTCAGTTGGCAAGCTGCGCACACAATCGCAGTGTTGTACAGCTTGTTTCATCACCTTTGCGAAGTTGCCGCTCTCTCCGGCTCCCGGAGACGAAGAAGCTGCTTCTTCGCGCAAAGACGATTCTGCCGCTCACAGTGCTCTGCGGTGTGCGCCTTCTGCCGAAAGAGGTCCGGGAGCGGTGCTTAGCTCTGCAGAGCACCGTACCTTCGTCTTTAGCCTCTCTTCTCGTCTACATCTTAGCAAAAAGCTTTTCCACTCTGTCTGGCAAGGAGAAACTGTGCCAGCACAGAAAACATCTCCCATCGTGTTCTAGAGGCTGCACGGAGGTCTGCCGAGTGTTTTGCAAGAAGAGAAAGAAAGTTGTCCAAAACAGCTTGCAATCGAATGTTCATGTGAATAGAAAAGGCAGGAGAGTGGTCAGGTACTGTTTTCTCTCAGTTGGCACGCTGCGCACACAATCGCAGTGTTGTACAGCTTGTTTCATCACCTTTGCGAAGTTGCCGCTCTCTCCGGCTCCCGGAGACGAAGAAGCTGCTTCTTCGCGCAAAGACGATTCTGCCGCTCACAGTGCTCTGCGGTGTGCGCCTTCTGCCGAAAGAGCCCCGGGAGCTGTGCTTAGCTCTGAGAGGCACCGTACATGCTTCTTTAGCCTCTCTTCTCGTCTACATCTTAGCAAAAAGCTTTTCCACTCTGTCTGGCAAGGAGAAACTGTGCCAGCACAGAAAACATCTCCCATCGTGTTCTAGAGGCTGCACGGAGGTCTGCCGAGTGTTTTGCAAGAAGAGAAAGAAAGTTGTCCAAAACAGCTTGCAATCGAATGTTCATGTGAATAGAAAAGGCAGGAGAGTGGTCAGGTACTGTTTTCTCTAATTTGGCATGCTGCGCACACAATCGCAGTGTTGTACAGCTTGTTTCATCACCTTTGCCAAGTTGCCGCTCTCTCCGGCTCCCGGAGACGAAGAAGCTGCTTCTTCGCGCAAAGACGATTCTGCCGCTCACAGTGCTCTGCGGTGTGCGCCTTCTGCCGAAAGAGGTCCGGCAGCGGTGCTTAGCTCTGAGAAGCACCATACGTGCTTCTTTAGCCTCTCTTCTCGTCTACATCTTAGCAAAAAGCTTTTCCACTCTGTCTGGCAAGGAGAAACTGTGCCAGCACAGAAAACATCTCCCATCGTGTTCTAGAGGCTGCACGGAGGTCTGCCGAGTGTTTTGCAAGAAGAGAAAGAAAGTTGTCCAAAACAGCTTGCAATCGAATGTTCATCTAAATAGAAAAGGCAGGAGAGTGGTCAGGTACTGTTTTCTCTCAGTTGGCACGCTGCGCACACAATCGCAGTGTTGTACAGCTTGTTTCATCACCTTTGCGAAGTTGCCGCTCTCTCCGGCTCCCGGAGACGAAGAAGCTGCTTCTTCGCGCAAAGACGATTCTGCCGCTCACAGTGCTCTGCGGTGTGCGCCTTCTGCCGAAAGAGCCCCGGGAGCGGTGCTTAGCTCTGAGAAGCACCATACGTGCTTCTTTAGCCTCTCTTCTCGTCTACATCTTAGCAAAAAGCTTTTCCACTCTGTCTGGCAAGGAGAAACTGAGCCAGCACAAAAAACATCTCCCATCGTGTTCTAGAGGCTGCACGGAGGTCTGCCGAGTGTTTTGCAAGAAGAGAAAGAAAGTTGTCCAAAACAGCTTCCAATCGAATGTTCATGTGAATAGAAAAGGCAGGAGAGTGGTCAGGTACAGTTTTCTCTCAGTTGGCAAGCTGCGCACACAATCGCAGTGTTGTACAACTTGTTTCATCACCTTTGCGAAGTTGCCGCTCTCTCCGGCTCCCGGAGACGAAGAAGCTGCTTCTTCGCGCAAAGACGATTCTGCCGCTCACAGTGCTCTGCGGTGTGCGCCTTCTGCCGAAAGAGGTCCGGGAGCGGTGCTTAGCTCTGAGAAGCACCATACGTGCTTCTTTAGCCTTTCTTCTCGTCTACATCTTAGCAAAAAGCTTTTCCACTCTGTCTGGCAAGGAGAAACTGTGCCAGCACAGAAAACATCTCCCATCGTGTTCTAGAGGCTGCACGGAGGTCTGCCGAGTGTTTTGCAAGAAGAGAAAGAAAGTTGTCCAAAACAGCTTGAAATCGAATGTTCACGAGAATAGAAAAGGCAGGAGAGTGGTCAGGTACTGTTTTCTCTCAGTTGGCAAGCTGCGCACACAATCGCAGTGTTGTACAGCTTGTTTCATCACCTTTGCGAAGTTGCCGCTCTCTCCGGCTCCCGGAGACGAAGAAGCTGCTTCTTCGCGCAAAGACGATTCTGCCGCTCACAGTGCTCTGCGGTGTGCGCCTTCTGCCGAAAGAGGTCCGGGAGCGGTGCTTAGCTCTGCAGAGCACCGTACCTTCGTCTTTAGCCTCTCTTCTCGTCTACATCTTAGCAAAAAGCTTTTCCACTCTGTCTGGCAAGGAGAAACTGTGCCAGCACAAAAAACATCTCCCATCGTGTTCTAGAGGCTGCACGCAGGTCTGCCGAGTGTTTTGCAAGAAGAGAAAGAAAGTTGTCCAAAACAGCTTGCAATCGAATGTTCATGTGAATAGAAAAGGCAGGAGAGTGGTCAGGTACTGTTTTCTCTCAGTTGGCAAGCTGCGCACACAATCGCAGTGTTGTACAGCTTGTTTCATCACCTTTGCGAAGTTGCCGCTCTCTCCGGCTCCCGGAGACGAAGAAGCTGCTTCTTCGCGCAAAGACGATTCTGCCGCTCACAGTGCTCTGCTGTGTGCGCCTTCTGCCGAAAGAGGCCCGGGAGCGGTGCTTAGCTCTGCAGAGCACCGTACCTTCGTCTTTAGCCTCTCTTCTCGTCTACATCTTAGCAAAAAGCTTTTCCACTCTGTCTGGCAAGGAGAAACTGTGCCAGCACAGAAAACATCTCCCATCGTGTTCTAGAGGCTGCACGCAGGTCTGCCGAGTGTTTTGCAAGAAGAGAAAGAAAGTTGTCCAAAACAGCTTGCAATCGAATGTTCATCTGAATAGAAAAGGCAGGAGAGTGGTCAGGTACTGTTTTCTCTCAGTTGGCAAGCTGCGCACACAATCGCAGTGTTGTACAGCTTGTTTCATCACCTTTGCGAAGTTGCCGCTCTCTCCGGCTCCCGGAGACGAAGAAGCTGCTTCTTCGCGCAAAGACGATTCTGCCGCTCACAGTGCTCTGCGGTGTGCGCCTTCTGCCGAAAGAGGTCCGGGAGCGGTGCTTAGCTCTGAGAAGCACCATACGTGCTTCTTTAGCCTTTCTTCTCGTCTACATCTTAGCAAAAAGCTTTTCCACTCTGTCTGGCAAGGAGAAACTGTGCCAGCACAGAAAACATCTCCCATCGTGTTCTAGGGGCTGCACGGAGGTCTGCCGAGTGTTTTGCAAGAAGAGAAAGAAAGTTGTCCAAAACAGCTTGCAATCGAATGTTCACGTGAATAGAAAAGGCAGGAGAGTGGTCAGGTACTGTTTTCTCTCAGTTGGCACGCTGCGCACACAATCGCAGTGTTGTACAGCTTGTTTCATCACCTTTGCGAAGTTGCCGCTCTCTCCGGCTCCCGGAGACGAAGAAGCTGCTTCTTCGCGCAAAGACGATTCTGCCGCTCACAGTGCTCTGCGGTGTGCGCCTTCTGCCGAAAGAGGCCGGGAGCGGTGCTTAGCTCTGCAGAGCACCGTACCGTCGTCTTTAGCCTCTCTTCTCGTCTACATCTTAGCAAAAAGCTTTTCCACTCTGTCTGGCAAGGAGAAACTGTGCCAGCACAAAAAACATCTCCCATCGTGTTCTAGAGGCTGCACGGAGGTCTGCCGAGTGTTTTGCAAGAAGAGAAAGAAAGTTGTCCAAAACAGCTTGCAATCGAATGTTCATGTGAATAGAAAAGGCAGGAGAGTGGTCAGGTACTGTTTTCTCTCAGTTGGCACGCTGCGCACACAATCGCAGTGTTGTACAGCTTGTTTCATCACCTTTGCGAAGTTGCCGCTCTCTCCGGCTCCCGGAGACGAAGAAGCTGCTTCTTCGCGCAAAGACGATTCTGCCGCTCACAGTGCTCTGCGGTGTGCGCCTTCTGCCGAAAGAGCCCCGGAGCGGTGCTTAGCTCTGAGAAGCACCATACGTGCTTCTTTAGCCTCTCTTCTCGTCTACATCTTAGCAAAAAGCTTTTCCACTCTGTCTGGCAAGGAGAAACTGTGCCAGCACAGAAAACATCTCCCATCGTGTTCTAGAGGCTGCACGGAGGTCTGCCGAGTGTTTTGCAAGAAGAGAAAGAAAGTTGTCCAAAACAGCTTGCAATCGAATGTTCATGTGAATAGAAAAGGCAGGAGAGTGGTCAGGTACTGTTTTCTCTCACTTGGCAAGCTGCGCACACAATCGCAGTGTTGTACAGCTTGTTTCATCACCTTTGCGAAGTTGCCGCTCTCTCCGGCTCCCGGAGACGAAGAAGCTGCTTCTTCGCGCAAAGACGATTCTGCCGCTCACAGTGCTCTGCTGTGTGCGCCTTCTGCCGAAAGAGCCCCGGGAGCGGTGCTTAGCTCTGCAGAGCACCGTACCTTCGTCTTTAGCCTCTCTTCTCGTCTACATCTTAGCAAAAAGCTTTTCCACTCTTTCTGGCAAGGAGAAACTGTGCCAGCACAGAAAACATCTCCCATCGTGTTCTAGAGGCTGCACGGAGGTCTGCCGAGTGTTTTGCAAGAAGAGAAAGAAAGTTGTCCAAAACAGCTTGCAATCGAATGTTCATGTGAATAGAAAAGGCAGGAGAGTGGTCAGGTACTGTTTTCTCTAATTTGGCATGCTGCGCACACAATCGCAGTGTTGTACAGCTTGTTTCATCACCTTTGCGAAGTTGCCGCTCTCTCCGGCTCCCGGAGACGAAGAAGCTGCTTCTTCGCGCAAAGACGATTCTGCCGCTCACAGTGCTCTGCTGTGTGCGCCTTCTGCCGAAAGAGGCCCGGGAGCGGTGCTTAGCGCTGAGAGGCACCGTACATGCTTCTTTAGCCTCTCTTCTCGTCTACATCTTAGCAAAAAGCTTTTCCACTCTGTCTGGCAAGGAGAAACTGTGCCAGCACAGAAAACATCTCCCATCGTCTTCTAGAGGCTGCACGGAGGTCTGCCGAGTGTTTTGCAAGATGAGAAAGAAAGTTGTCCAAAACAGCTTCCAATCGAATGTTCATGTGAATAGAAAAGGCAGGAGAGTGGTCAGGTACTGTTTTCTCTCAGTTGGCAAGCTGCGCACACAATCGCAGTGTTGTACAGCTTGTTTCATCACCTTTGCGAAGTTGCCGCTCTCTCCGGCTCCCGGAGACGAAGAAGCTGCTTCTTCGCGCAAAGACGATTCTGCCGCTCACAGTGCTCTGCGGTGTGCGCCTTCTGCCGAAAGAGGCCCGGGAGCGGTGCTTAGCTGTGCAGAGCACCGTACCTTCGTCTTTAGCCTCTCTTCTCGTCTACATCTTAGCAAAAAGCTTTTCCACTCTGTCTGGCAAGGAGAAACTGTGCCAGCACAGAAAACATCTCCCATCGTGTTCTAGAGGCTGCACGGAGGTCTGCCGAGTGTTTTGCAAGAAGAGAAAGAAAGTTGTCCAAAACAGCTTGCAATCGAATGTTCATGTGAATAGAAAAGGCAGGAGAGTGGTCAGTACTGTTTTCTCTCAGTGGCACGCTGCGCACACAATCGCAGTGTTGTACAGCTTGTTTCATCACCTTTGCGAAGTTGCCGCTCTCTCCGGCTCCGGAGACGAAGAAGCTGCTTCTTCGCGCAAAGACGATTCTGCCGCTCACAGTGCTCTGCGGTGTGCGCCTTCTGCCGAAAGAGCCCCGGAGCGGTGCTTAGCTCTGAGAAGCACCTTACGTGCTTCTTTAGCCTCTCTTCTCGTCTACATCTTAGCAAAAAGCTTTTCCACTCTGTCTGGCAAGGAGAAACTTTGCCAGCACAGAAAACATCTCCCATCGTGTTCTAGAGGCTGCACGGAGGTCTGCCGAGTGTTTTGCAAGAAGAGAAAGAAAGTTGTCCAAAACAGCTTGCAATCGAATGTTCATGTGAATAGAAAAGGCAGGAGAGTGGTCAGGTACTGTTTTCTCTCAGTTGGCAAGCTGCGCACACAATCGCAGTGTTGTACAGCTTGTTTCATCACCTTTGCGAAGTTGCCGCTCTCTCCGGCTCCCGGAGACGAAGAAGCTGCTTCTTCGCGCAAAGACGATTCTGCCGCTCACAGTGCTCTGCGGTGTGCGCCTTCTGCCGAAAGAGGTCCGGGCGCGGTACTTAGCTCTGCAGAGCACCGTACCTTCGTCTTTAGCCTCTCTTCTCGTCTACATCTTAGCAAAAAGCTTTTCCACTTGTCTGGCAAGGAGAAACTGTGCCAGCACAGAAAACATCTCCCGTGTTCTAGAGGCTGCACGGAGGTCTGCCGAGTGTTTTGCAAGAAGAGAAAGAAAGTTGTCCAAAACAGCTTGCAATCGAATGTTCACGTGAATAGAAAAGGCAGGAGAGTGGTCAGGTACTGTTTCTCTCAGTGGCAAGCTGCGCACACAATCGCAGTGTTGTACAGCTTGTTTCATCACCTTTGCGAAGTTGCCGCTCTCTCGCTCCCGGAGACGAAGAAGCTGCTTCTTCGCGCAAAGACGATTCTGCCGCTCACAGTGCTCTGCGGTGTGCGCCTTCTGCCGAAAGAGGTCCGGAGCGGTGCTTAGCTCTGCAGAGGCACCGTACCTTCGTCTTTAGCCTCTCTTCTCGTCTACATTTAGCAAAAAGCTTTTCCACTCTGTCTGGCAAGGAGAAACTGTGCCAGCACAGAAAACATCTCCCATCGTGTTCTAGAGGCTGCACGGAGGTCTGCCGAGTGTTTGCAAGAGAAAGAAGTTGTCCAAAACAGCTTGCAATCGAATGTTCTGTGAATAGAAAAGGCAGGAGAGTGGTCAGTACTGTTTTCTCTCAGTTGGCACGCTGCGCACAACAATCGCAGTGTTGTACAGCTTGTTTCATCACCTTTGCGAAGTTGCCGCTCTCTCCGGCTCCCGGAGACGAAGAAGCTGCTTCTTCGCGCAAAGACGATTCTGCCGCTCACAGTGCTCTGCGGTGTGCGCCTTCTGCCGAAAGAGCCCCGGGAGCTGTGCTTAGCTCTGAGAGGCACCGTACATGCTTCTTTAGCCTCTCTTCTCGTCTACATCTTAGCAAAAAGCTTTTCCACTCTGTCTGGCAAGGAGAAACTGTGCCAGCACAGAAAACATCTCCCATCGTGTTCTAGAGGCTGCACGGAGGTCTGCCGAGTTTTGCAAGAAGAGAAAGAAAGTTGTCCAAAACAGCTTGCAATCGAATGTTCATGTGAATAGAAAAGGCAGGAGAGTGGTCAGGTACTGTTTTCTCTAATTTGGCATGCTGCGCACAACAATCGCAGTGTTGTACAGCTTGTTTCATCACCTTTGCCAAGTTGCCGCTCTCTCCAGCTCCCGGAGACGAAGAAGCTGCTTCTTCGCGCAAAGACGATTCTGCCGCTCAGTGCTCTGCGGTGTGCGCCTTCTGCCGAAAGAGGTCCGGCAGCGGTGCTTAGCTCTGAGAAGCACCATACGTCGTCTCTTTAGCCTCTCTTCTCGTCTACATCTTAGCAAAAAGCTTTTCCACTCTGTCTGGCAAGGAGAAACTGTGCCAGCACAGAAAACATCTCCCATCGTGTTCTAGAGGCTGCACGGAGGTCTGCCGAGTGTTTTGCAAGAAGAGAAAGAAAGTTGTCCAAAACAGCTTGCAATCGAATGTTCATCTGAATAGAAAAGGCAGGAGAGTGGTCAGGTACTGTTTTCTCTCAGTTGGCACGCTGCGCACACAATCGCAGTGTTGTACAGCTTGTTTCATCACCTTTGCGAAGTTGCCGCTCTCTCCGGCTCCCGGAGACGAAGAAGCTGCTTCTTCGCGCAAAGACGATTCTGCCGCTCACAGTGCTCTGCGGTGTGCGCCTTCTGCCGAAAGAGCCCCGGGAGCGGTGCTTAGCTCTGAGAAGCACCATACGTGCTTCTTTAGCCTCTCTTCTCGTCTACATCTTAGCAAAAAGCTTTTCCACTCTGTCTGGCAAGGAGAAACTGAGCCAGCACAAAAAACATCTCCCATCGTGTTCTAGAGGCTGCACGGAGGTCTGCCGAGTGTTTTGCAAGAAGAGAAAGAAAGTTGTCCAAAACAGCTTCCAATCGAATGTTCATGTGAATAGAAAAGGCAGGAGAGTGGTCAGGTACAGTTTTCTCTCAGTTGGCAAGCTGCGCACACAATCGCAGTGTTGTACAACTTGTTTCATCACCTTTGCGAAGTTGCCGCTCTCTCCGGCTCCCGGAGACGAAGAAGCTGCTTCTTCGCGCAAAGACGATTCTGCCGCTCACAGTGCTCTGCGGTGTGCGCCTTCTGCCGAAAGAGGTCCGGGAGCGGTGCTTAGCTCTGAGAAGCACCATACGTGCTTCTTTAGCCTTTCTTCTCATCTACATCTTAGCAAAAAGCTTTTCCACTCTGTCTGGCAAGGAGAAACTGTGCCAGCCCAGAAAACATCTCCCATCGTGTTCTAGAGGCTGCACGGAGGTCTGCCGAGTGTTTTGCAAGAAGAGAAAGAAAGTTGTCCAAAACAGCTTGCAATCGAATGTTCATGTGAATAGAAAAGGCAGGAGAGTGGTCAGGTACTGTTTTCTCTCAGTTGGCAAGCGCGCACACAATCGCAGTGTTGTACAGCTTGTTTCATCACCTTTGCGAAGTTGCCGCTCTCCTCCGCTCCCGGAGACGAAGAAGCTGCTTCTTCGCGCAAAGACGATTCTGCCGCTCACAGTGCTCTGCGGTGTGCGCCTTCTGCCGAAAGAGGCCCGGGAGCGGTGCTTAGCTCTGCAGAGCACCGTACCTTCTTTAGCCTCTCTTCTCGTCTACATCTTAGCAAAAAGCTTTTCCACTCTGTCTGGCAAGGAGAAACTGTGCCAGCACAGAAAACATCTCCAATCGTGTTCTAGAGGCTGCACGGAGGTCTGCCGAGTGTTTTGCAAGAAGAGAAAGAAAGTTGTCCAAAACAGCTTGCAATCGAATGTTCATGTGATAGAAAAGGCAGGAGAGTGGTCAGGTACTGTTTTCTCTCAGTTGGCAAGCTGCGCACACAATCGCAGTGTTGTACAGCTTGTTTCATCACCTTTGCGAAGTTGCCGCTCTCTCCGGCTCCCGGAGACGAAGAAGCTGCTTCTTCGCGCAAGACGATTCTGCCGCTCACAGTGCTGCTGTGTGCGCCTTCTGCCGAAAGAGGCCCGGGAGCGGTGCTTAGCTCTGCAAGCACCGTACCTTCGTCTTTAGCCTCTCTTCTCGTCTACATCTTAGCAAAAAGCTTTTCCACTCTGTCTGGCAAGGAGAAACTGTGCCAGCCCAGAAAACATCTCCCATCGTGTTCTAGAGGCTGCACGGAGGTCTGCCGAGTGTTTTGCAAGAAGAGAAAGAAAGTTGTCCAAAACAGCTTGCAATCGAATGTTCACGTGAATAGAAAAGGCAGGAGAGTGGTCAGGTACTGTTTTCTCTCACTTGGCAAGCTGCGAACACAATCGCAGTGTTGTACAGCTTGTTTCATCACCTTTGCGAAGTTGCCGCTCTCTCCGGCTCGCGGAGACGAAGAAGCTGCTTCTTCGCGCAAAGACGATTCTGCCGCTCACAGTGCTCTGCGGTGTGCGCCTTCTGCCGAAAGACGCCCGGGAGCGGTGCTTAGCTCTGCAGAGCACCGTACCTTCGTCTTTAGCCTCTCTTCTCGTCTACATCTTAGCAAAAAGCTTTTCCACTCTGTCTGGCAAGGAGAAACTGTGCCAGCACAGAAAACATCTCCCATCGTGTTCTAGAGGCTGCACGGAGGTCTGCCGAGTGTTTTGCAAGAAGAGAAAGAAAGTTGTCCAAAACAGCTTGCAATCGAATGTTCATGTGAATAGAAAAGGCAGGAGAGTGGTCAGGTACTGTTTTCTCTCACTTGGCAAGCTGCGAACACAATCGCAGTGTTGTACAGCTTGTTTCATCACCTTTGCGAAGTTGCCGCTCTCTCCGGCTCCGGAGACGAAGAAGCTGCTTCTTCGCGCAAAGACGATTCTGCCGCTCACAGTGCTCTGCGGTGTGCGCCTTCTGCCGAAAGAGGCCCGGGAGCGGTGCTTAGCTCTGCAGAGCACCGTACCTTCGTCTTTAGCCTCTTCTCGTCTACATCTTAGCAAAAAGCTTTTCCACTCTGTCTGGCAAGGAGAAACTGTGCCAGCACAGAAAACATCTCCAATCGTGTTCTAGAGGCTGCACGGAGGTCTGCCGAGTGTTTTGCAAGAAGAGAAAGAAAGTTGTCCAAAACAGCTTGCAATCGAATGTTCATGTGAATAGAAAAGGCAGGAGAGTGGTCAGGTACTGTTTTCTCTCAGTTGGCAAGCTGCGCACACAATCGCAGTGTTGTACAGCTTGTTTCATCACCTTTGCGAAGTTGCCGCTCTCTCCGGCTCCCGGAGACGAAGAAGCTGCTTCTTCGCGCAAAGACGATTCTGCCGCTCACAGTGCTCTGCTGTGTGCGCCTTCTGCCGAAAGAGGCCCGGGAGCGGTGCTTAGCTCTGCAGAGCACCGTACCTTCGTCTTTAGCCTCTCTTCTCGTCTACATCTTAGCAAAAAGCTTTTCCACTCTGTCTGGCAAGGAGAAACTGTGCCAGCCCAGAAAACATCTCCCATCGTGTTCTAGAGGCTGCACGGAGGTCTGCCGAGTGTTTTGCAAGAAGAGAAAGAAAGTTGTCCAAAACAGCTTGCAATCGAATGTTCACGTGAATAGAAAAGGCAGGAGAGTGGTCAGGTACTGTTTTCTCTCACTTGGCAAGCTGCGAACACAATCGCAGTGTTGTACAGCTTGTTTCATCACCTTTGCGAAGTTGCCGCTCTCTCCGGCTCGCGAGACGAAGAAGCTGCTTCTTCGCGCAAAGACGATTCTGCCGCTCACAGTGCTCTGCGGTGTGCGCCTTCTGCCGAAAGACGCCCGGGAGCGGTGCTTAGCTCTGCAGAGCACCGTACCTTCGTCTTTAGCCTCTCTTCTCGTCTACATCTTAGCAAAAAGCTTTTCCACTCTGTCTGGCAAGGAGAAACTGTGCCAGCACAGAAAACATCTCCCATCGTGTTCTAGAGGCTGCACGGAGGTCTGCCGAGTGTTTTGCAAGAGAGAAAGAAAGTTGTCCAAAACAGCTTGCAATCGAATGTTCATGTGAATAGAAAAGGCAGGAGAGTGGTCAGGTACTGTTTTCTCTCACTTGGCAAGCTGCGAACACAATCGCAGTGTTGTACAGCTTGTTTCATCACCTTTGCGAAGTTGCCGCTCTCTCCGGCTCCCGGAGACGAAGAAGCTGCTTCTTCGCGCAAAGACGATTCTGCCGCTCACAGTGCTCTGCGGTGTGCGCCTTCTGCCGAAGACGCCCGGGAGCGGTGCTTAGCTCTGAGAAGCACCATACGTGCTTCTTTAGCCTTTCTTCTCGTCTACATCTTAGCAAAAAGCTTTTCCACTCTGTCTGGCAAGGAGAAACTGTGCAGCACAGAAAACATCTCCCATCGTGTTCTAGAGGCTGCACGGAGGTCTGCCGAGTGTTTTGCAAGAAGAGAAAGAAAGTTGTCCAAAACAGCTTGCAATCGAATGTTCACGTGAATAGAAAAGGCAGGAGAGTGGTCAGGTACTGTTTTCTCTCAGTTGGCACGCTGCGCACACAATCGCAGTGTTGTACAGCTTGTTTCATCACCTTTGCGAAGTTGCCGCTCTCTCCGGCTCCCGGAGACGAAGAAGCTGCTTCTTCGCGCAAAGACGATTCTGCCGCTCACAGTGCTCTGCGGTGTGCGCCTTCTGCCGAAAGAGCCCGGGAGCTGTGCTTAGCTCTGAGAGGCACCGTACATGCTTCTTTAGCCTCTCTTCTCGTCTACATCTTAGCAAAAAGCTTTTCCACTCTGTCTGGCAAGGAGAAACTGTGCCAGCACAGAAAACATATCCCATCGTGTTCTAGAGGCTGCACGGAGGTCTGCCGAGTGTTTTGCAAGAAGAGAAAGAAAGTTGTCCAAAACAGCTTGCAATCGAATGTTCATGTGAATAGAAAAGGCAGGAGAGTGGTCAGGTACTGTTTTCTCTCACTTGGCAAGCTGCGCACACAATCGCAGTGTTGTACAGCTTGTTTCATCACCTTTGCCAAGTTGCCGCTCTCTCCGGCTCCGCGAGACGAAGAAGCTGCTTCTTCGCGCAAAGACGATTCTGCCGCTCACAGTGCTCTGCTGTGTGCGCCTTCTGCCGAAAGAGGTCCGGGAGCGGTGCTTTGCTCTGCAGAGCACCGTACCTTCGTCTTTTGCCTCTCTTCTCGTCTACATCTTAGCAAAAAGCTTTTCCACTCTGTCTGGCAAGGAGAAACTGTGCCAGCACAGAAAACATCTCCCATCGTGTTTCTAGAGGCTGCACGGAGGTCTGCCGAGTGTTTTGCAAGAAGAGAAAGAAAGTTGTCCCAAACAGCTTGCAATCGAATGTTCATGTGAATAGAAAAGGCAGGAGAGTGGTCAGGTACTGTTTTCTCTATTTGAGCTTGCTGCGCACACAATCGCAGTGTTGTACAGCTTGTTTCATCACCTTTGCGAAGTTGCCGCTCTCTCCGGCTCCCGGAGACGAAGAAGAAGCTGCTTCTTCGCGCAAAGACGATTCTGCGCTCACAGTGCTCTGCGGTGTGCGCCTTCTGCCGAAAGAGGTCCGGCAGCGGTGCTTAGCTCTGAGAAGCACCATACGTGCTTCTTTAGCCTCTCTTCTCGTCTACATCTTAGCAAAAAGCTTTTCCACTCTGTCTGGCAAGGAGAAACTGTGCCAGCACAGAAAACATCTCCCATTGTGTTCTAGAGGCTGCACGGAGGTCTGCCGAGTGTTTTGCAAGAAGAGAAAGAAAGTTGTCCAAAACAGCTTGCAATCGAATGTTCATCTGAATAGAAAAGGCAGGAGAGTGGTCAGGTACTGTTTTCTCAGTTGGCAAGCTGCGCACACAATCGCAGTGTTGTACAGCTTGTTTCACCTTTGCGAAGTTGCCGCTCTCTCCGGCTCCCGGAGACGAAGAAGCTGCTTCTTCGCGCAAAGACGATTCTGCCGCTCACAGTGCTCTGCGGTGTGCGCCTTCTGCCGAAAGAGGTCCGGGAGCGGTGCTTAGCTCTGAGAAGCACCATACGTGCTTCTTTAGCCTCTCTTCTCGTCTACATCTTAGCAAAAAGCTTTTCCACTCTGTCTGGCAAGGAGAAACTGAGCCAGCACAAAAAACATCTCCCATCGTGTTCTAGAGGCTGCACGGAGGTCTGCCGAGTGTTTTGCAAGAAGAGAAAGAAAGTTGTCCAAAACAGCTTCCAATCGAATGTTCATGTGAATAGAAAAGGCAGGAGAGTGGTCAGGTACAGTTTTCTCTCAGTTGGCAAGCTGCGCACACAATCGCAGTGTTGTACAACTTGTTTCATCACCTTTGCGAAGTTGCCGCTCTCTCCGGCTCCCGGAGACGAAGAAGCTGCTTCTTCGCGCAAAGACGATTCTGCCGCTCACAGTGCTCTGCGGTGTGCGCCTTCTGCCGAAAGAGGTCCGGGAGCGGTGCTTAGCTCTGCGAAAGCACCATACGTGCTTCTTTAGCCTTTCTTCTCGTCTACATCTTAGCAAAAAGCTTTTCCACTCTGTCTGGCAAGGAGAAACTGTGCCAGCACAGAAAACATCTCCCATCGTGTTCTAGAGGCTGCACGGAGGGTCTGCCGAGTGTTTTGCAAGAAGAGAAAGAAAGTTGTCCAAAACAGCTTGAAATCGAATGTTCACGAGAATAGAAAAGGCAGGAGAGTGGTCAGGTACTGTTTTCTCTCAGTTGGCAAGCTGCGCACACAATCGCAGTGTTGTACAGCTTGTTTCATCACCTTTGCGAAGTTGCCGCTCTCTCCGCTCCCGGAGACGAAGAAGCTGCTTCTTCGCGCAAAGACGATTCTGCCGCTCACAGTGCTCTGCGGTGTGCGCCTTCTGCCGAAAGAGGTCCGGGAGCGGTGCTTAGCTCTGCAGAGCACCGTACCTTCGTCTTTAGCCTCTCTTCTCGTCTACATCTTAGCAAAAAGCTTTTCCACTCTGTCTGGCAAGGAGAAACTGTGCCAGCACAAAAAACATCTCCCATCGTGTTCTAGAGGCTGCACGCAGGTCTGCCGAGTGTTTTGCAAGAAGAGAAAGAAAGTTGTCCAAAACAGCTTGCAATCGAATGTTCATGTGAATAGAAAAGGCAGGAGAGTGGTCAGGTACTGTTTTCTCTCAGTTGGCAAGCTGCGCACCACAATCGCAGTGTTGTACAGCTTGTTTCATCACCTTTGCGAAGTTGCCGCTCTCTCCGGCTCCCGGAGACGAAGAAGCTGCTTCTTCGCGCAAAGACGATTCTGCCGCTCACAGTGCTCTGCTGTGTGCGCCTTCTGCCGAAAGAGGCCCGGGAGCTGTGCTTAGCTCTGCAGAGCACCGTACCTTCGTCTTTAGCCTCTCTTCTCGTCTACATCTTAGCAAAAAGCTTTTCCACTCTGTCTGGCAAGGAGAAACTGTGCCAGCACAGAAAACATCTCCCATCGTGTTCTAGAGGCTGCACCGAGGTCTGCCGAGTGTTTTGCAAGAAGAGAAAGAAAGTTGTCCAAAACAGCTTGCAATCGAATGTTCATCTGAATAGAAAAGGCAGGAGAGTGGTCAGGTACTGTTTTCTCTCAGTTGGCAAGCTGCGCACACAATCGCAGTGTTGTACAGCTTGTTTCATCACCTTTGCGAAGTTGCCCGCTCTCTCCGCTCCCGGAGACGAAGAAGCTGCTTCTTCGCGCAAAGACGATTCTGCCGCTCACAGTGCTCTGCGGTGTGCGCCTTCTGCCGCAAAGAGGTCCGGAGCGGTGCTTAGCTCTGAGAAGCACCATACGTGCTTCTTTAGCCTTTCTTCTCGTCTACATCTTAGCAAAAAGCTTTTCCACTCTGTCTGCAAGGAGAAACTGTGCCAGCACAGAAAACATCTCCCATCGTGTTCTAGAGGCTGCACGGAGGTCTGCCGAGTGTTTTGCAAGAAGAGAAAGAAAGTTGTCCAAAACAGCTTGCAATCGAATGTTCATGTGAATAGAAAAGGCAGGAGAGTGGTCAGGTACTGTTTTTTCTCAGTTGCCACGCTCGGCACACAATCGCAGTGTTGTACAGCTTGTTTCATCACCTTTGCGAAGTTGCCGCTCTCTCCGGCTCCCGGAGACGAAGAAGCTGCTCTTCGCGCAAAGACGATTCTGCCGCTCACAGTGCTCTGCGGTGTGCGCCTTCTGCCGAAAGAGCCCGGGAGCGGTGCTTAGCTCTGAGAAGCACCATACGTGCTTCTTTAGCCTCTCTTCTCGTCTACATCTTAGCAAAAAGCTTTTCCACTCTGTCTGGCAAGGAGAAACTGTGCCAGCACAGAAAACATCTCCAATCGTGTTCTAGAGCTGCACGGAGGTCTGCCGAGTGTTTTGCAAGAAGAGAAAGAAAGTTGTCCAAAACAGCTTGCAATCGAATGTTCATGTGAATAGAAAAGGCAGGAGAGTGGTCAGGTACTGTTTTCTCTCTTGGCAAGCTGCGAACACAATCGCAGTGTTGTACAGCTTGTTTCATCACCTTTGCGAAGTTGCCGCTCTCTCCGGCTCCCGGAGACGAAGAAGCTGCTTCTTCGCGCAAAGACGATTCTGCCGCTCACAGTGCTCTGCGGTGTGCGCCTTCTGCCGAAAGACGCCCGGAGACTGTGCTTAGCTCTGAGAAGCACCATACGTGCTTCTTTAGCCTTTCTTCTCGTCTACATCTTAGCAAAAAGCTTTTCCACTCTGTCTGGCAAGGAGAAACTGTGCCAGCCCAGAAAACATCTCCCATCGTGTTCTAGAGGCTGCACGGAGGTCTGCCGAGTGTTTTGCAAGAAGAGAAAGAAAGTTGTCCAAAACAGCTTGCAATCGAATGTTCATGTGAATAGAAAAGGCAGGAGAGTGGTCAGGTACTGTTTTCTCTCAGTTGGCAAGCGGCGCACACAATCGCAGTGTTGTACAGCTTGTTTCATCACCTTTGCGAAGTTGCCGCTCTCTCCGGCTCCCGGAGACGAAGAAGCTGCTTCTTCGCGCAAAGACGATTCTGCCGCTCACAGTGCTCTGCGGTGTGCGCCTTCTGCCGAAAGAGGCCAGGGAGCGGTGCTTAGCTCTGCAGAGCACCGTACCTTCGTCTTTAGCCTCTCTTCTCGTCTACATCTTAGCAAAAAGCTTTTCCACTCTGTCTGGCAAGGAGAAACTGTGCCAGCACAGAAAACATCTCCAATCGTGTTCTAGAGGCTGCACGGAGGTCTGCCGAGTGTTTTGCAAGAAGAGAAAGAAAGTTGTCCAAAACAGCTTGCAATCGAATGTTCATGTGAATAGAAAAGGCAGGAGAGTGGTCAGGTACTGTTTTCTCTCAGTTGGCAAGCTGCGCACACAATCGCAGTGTTGTACAGCTTGTTTCATCACCTTTGCGAAGTTGCCGCTCTCTCCGGCTCCCGGAGACGAAGAAGCTGCTTCTTCGCGCAAAGACGATTCTGCCGCTCACAGTGCTCTGCTGTGTGCGCCTTCTGCGAAAGAGGCCCGGAGCGGTGCTTAGCTCTGCAGAGCACCGTACCTTCGTCTTTAGCCTCTCTTCTCGTCTACATCTTAGCAAAAAGCTTTTCCACTCTGTCTGGCAAGGAGAAACTGTGCCAGCCCAGAAAACATCTCCCATCGTGTTCTAGAGGCTGCACGGAGGTCTGCCGAGTGTTTTGCAAGAAGAGAAAGAAAGTTGTCCAAAACAGCTTGCAATCGAATGTTCACGTGAATAGAAAAAGCAGGAGAGTGGTCAGGTACTGTTTTCTCTCACTTGGCAAGCTGCGAACACAATCGCAGTGTTGTACAGCTTGTTTCATCACCTTTGCGAAGTTGCCGCTCTCTCCGGCTCGCGGAGACGAAGAAGCTGCTTCTTCGCGCAAAGACGATTCTGCCGCTCACAGTGCTCTGCGGTGTGCGCCTTCTGCCGAAAGACGCCCGGGAGCGGTGCTTAGCTCTGCAGAGCACCGTACCTTCGTCTTTAGCCTCTCGTCTCTCGTCTACATCTTAGCAAAAAGCTTTCCACTCTGTCTGGCAAGGAGAAACTGTGCCAGCACAGAAAACATCTCCCATCGTGTTCTAGAGGCTGCACGGAGGTCTGCGAGTGTTTTGCAAGAAGAGAAAGAAAGTTGTCCAAAACAGCTTGCAATCGAATGTTCATGTGAATAGAAAAGGCAGGAGAGTGGTCAGGTACTGTTTTCTCTCACTTGGCAAGCTGCGAACACAATCGCAGTGTTGTACAGCTTGTTTCATCACCTTTGCGAAGTTGCCGCTCTCTTCCGGCTCCCGGAGACGAAGAAGCTGCTTCTTCGCGCAAAGACGATTCTGCCGCTCACAGTGCTCTGCGGTGTGCGCCTTCTGCCGAAAGACGCCCGGGAGCGGTGCTTAGCTCTGAGAAGCACCATACGTGCTTCTTTAGCCTTTCTTCTCGTCTACATCTTTGCAAAAAGCTTTTCCACTCTGTCTGGCAAGGAGAAACTGTGCCAGCACAGAAAACATCTCCCATCGTGTTCTAGAGGCTGCACGGAGGTCTGCCGAGTGTTTTGCAAGAAGAGAAAGAAAGTTGTCCAAAACAGCTTGCAATCGAATGTTCACTGTGAATAGAAAAGGCAGGAGAGTGGTCAGGTACTGTTTTCTCTCAGTTGGCACGCTGCGCACACAATCGCAGTGTTGTACAGCTTGTTTCATCACCTTTGCGAAGTTGCCGCTCTCTCCGGCTCCCGGAGACGAAGAAGCTGCTTCTTCGCGCAAAGACGATTCTGCCGCTCACAGTGCTCTGCGGTGTGCGCCTTCTGCCGAAAGAGGTCCGGAGCGGTGCTTAGCTCTGCAGAGCACCGTACCTTCGTCTTTAGCCTCTCTTCTCGTCTACATCTTAGCAAAAAGCTTTTCCACTCTGTCTGGCAAGGAGAAACTGTGCCAGCACAAAAAACATCTCCCATCGTGTTCTAGAGGCTGCACGGAGGTCTGCCGAGTGTTTTGCAAGAAGAGAAAGAAAGTTGTCCAAAACAGCTTGCAATCGAATGTTCATCTGAATAGAAAAGGCAGGAGAGTGGTCAGGTACTGTTTTCTCTCAGTTGGCACGCTACGCACACAATCGCAGTGTTGTACAGCTTGTTTCATCACCTTTGCGAAGTTGCCGCTCTCTCCGGCTCCCGGAGACGAAGAAGCTGCTTCTTCGCGCAAAGACGATTCTGCCGCTCACAGTGCTCTGCGGTGTGCGCCTTCTGCCGAAAGAGCCCCGGGAGCTGTGCTTAGCTCTGAGAGGCACCGTACATGCTTCTTTAGCCTCTCTTCTCGTCTACATCTTAGCAAAAAGCTTTTCCACTCTGTCTGGCAAGGAGAAACTGTGCCAGCACAGAAAACATCTCCCATCGTGTTCTAGAGGCTGCACGGAGGTCCTGCCGAGTGTTTTGCAAGAAGAGAAAGAAAGTTGTCCAAAACAGCTTGCAATCGAATGTTCATGTGAATAGAAAAGGCAGGAGAGTGGTCAGGTACTGTTTTCTCTCAGTTGGCAAGCTGCGCACACAATCGCAGTGTTGTACAGCTTGTTTCATCACCTTTGCCAAGTTGCCGCTCTCTCGGCTCCCGGAGACGAAGAAGCTGCTTCTTCGCGCAAAGACGATTCTGCCGCTCACAGTGCTCTGCTGTGTGCGCCTTCTGCGAAAGAGGTCCGGGAGCGGTGCTTAGCTCTGAGAAGCACCATACGTGCTTCTTTAGCCTCTCTTCTCGTCTACATCTTAGCAAAAAGCTTTTCCACTCTGTCT
>NW_026536081.1:0-25915 GCF_028551555.1 Melozone crissalis | reverse complement strand
GGTGCTTGTCCTGCCCTTGTAGGCATTCCATGCCTTTCGATGGCTTTGACTTAGGGACAGATTTTTTTCTTTTTTTTTTTCTTTTTTCAGGTATCTCCGCCATGTCCCTCATATCTTCCCCTCCCAGTTGTGTCTTCCTCCTTGATGTTTTCCTCTGCTTTTCCAACTATGTGAGCTTAGTTTTGGCATGTTTTTGTGTTTTGCACTGCACCTGATAGAATCCCGGTCCATTTTCTTATCATCGGGGAATTTCCCAAATTTGCATTTTTCTCCTCCAATTGCAATTCCTTGATGCCATCTCCATTCCTGCGGGTTTGTAAGTCCTTCTTCTCTCTTTTGGCCTTCAGTGGGACCAATTTGGGCAAGCTGTGCTGCATGTGCCTGCATTGATGGCATAGTGGCCTGCCTGCATTTCCATGTTTTTCAGTTTGGCAAGGAATTTGTATTTTTTTTTAAGTGCCCATGCCATGTCCCTCATATCTTTCTCCCTATGGTGTGTACTCCTCGTTGACATTTCCCCTGCTTTTGCAACGTCTGAGAGCTTACTTTTGGCATGTGTTGGTCCTTTGCAATGCAGCTCATTTCCCCACAGCAATTTTGGAAGACACTAAAATTGCCGATTTTCTGGTTTTTTTCAGTTGCATTTCATTGATCCTATCTCCTTTCCAGAGTGTTTCTAAGCCTTTCTTTTCAGGGACGCAAGATTCCCTTTCCCTTCCCGAAAGGAAATGAAATTTCCTTTCGGGAAGGGAAAGGGAATCTTGCAATTTCAATGGGGACCACTAGAGGAATCTTTGGTGCTTGTCCCTGCCCTTGTAGGCATTCCATGCCTTTTGATGGCTTTAACTTAGGGACAGATTTTTTTCTTTTTTTTTGCTTTTTTCAGGTATCACCGCCATGTCCCTCATATCTTCCCTCCAAATTGTGTCTTCCTCCTTGACGTTTTCCTCTGCTTTTGCAACCTCTGTGAGCTTAGTTTTGGCATGTTTTTGTGTTTTGCACTGCACCTGATAGAATCCCGGTCCATTTTCTTGTCATCGGGGAATATCCCAAATTTGAATTTTTTCTCCTCCAATTGCAATTCCTTTGATGCCATCTCCATTACAGCGTGTTTGTAAGTTCTTCGTTTCTCTTTTGGCCTTCAGTGGGGACCAATTTGGGCAAGCTGTGCTGCATGTGCCTGCACTTGATGGCATATGGCCTGCCTGCATTTCCATGTTTTTCAGTTTGGCAAGAATTTTTTTTTTTTTTTTAAGTCCCCATGCCATGTCCCTCATATCTTTCTCCCTATGGTGTGTACTCCTCGTTGGCATTTCCCCCTGCTTTTGCAACGTCTGAGAGCTTACTTTTGCCATGTGTTGCTCCTTTGCAATGCAGCTCATTTCCCCACAGCCAATTTTTGGAAGACACTAAAATTGCCGATTTTCTGGTTTTTTTCAGTTGCATTTCATTTGATCCTATCTCCTTTCCAGAGTGTTTGTAAGCCTTTCTTTTCAGGGTCGCAAGATTCCCTTTCCCTTCCCGAAAGGAAATGGGAATCTTGCGATTTCAATGGGGACCACTAGAGGAATCTTTGGTGCTTGTCCCTGCCCTTGTAGGCATTCCATGCTTTTGATGGCTTTGACTTAGGGACAGATTTTTTTCTTTTTTTTTTCTTTTTTCAGGTATCACCGCCATGTCCCTCATATCTTCCCCTCCAGTTGTGTCTTCCTCCTTGACGTGTTCCATCTGCTTTGCAACATCTGTGAGCTCAGTTTTGGCATGTTTTTGTCTTTTGCACTGCACCCTGATAGAATCCCGGTCCATTTTCTTGTCATCGGGGAATTTCCCAAATTTGCATTTTTTTCTCCTCCAATTGCAATTCCTTTGATGCCATCTCCATTCCAGCGTGTTTGTAAGTCCTTCTTTTCTCTTTTGGCCTTCAGTGGTGTCGTGGTTAGACCGGAAATGGGACATCTGGGATATTTTGTTTTGCTGTGATTACCAATGGGTAATTGGAATTTAAGATGGGCACTTAGTTTGACCAGTGGGACTTTGGATCCGCCTCTTGAGACTACGAACTCAAGGGGTTAAAAGCAGGGCTCTTGGCCTTCGAGCTCTTCTTGGGATTTCCGGC
Organism: Melozone crissalis; assembly: GCF_028551555.1. Taxonomy (NCBI): domain Eukaryota; kingdom Metazoa; phylum Chordata; class Aves; order Passeriformes; family Passerellidae; genus Melozone; species Melozone crissalis. Next base: position 23,799 of record NW_026536081.1, on the reverse strand, counting down.
GTGAAGAAGTCTCTCCCCCGGCCCAGTTGCTGGCTGGGCTGGGGGAGGGGAAAGCCACGTGGGCCATCTACGGTAGGCCCGGGTTCGGAGGAAGGGTGGCAGACCCTTGAGCGACCAGTTTATTCCCCCCCCCCCCAGAGAATGCAGCCCGTGCTCGAACTGTATATCTTGAAACTTGATATCATGTGCCGGCAGGCAGCACGGCTGGGAGGAGAAAGGGGGGGCAGCGGGCAGTCCGGCCGCCTGGGAGAACTTTTAACCCTTTGGGGAATGAAGGCTTCGCAGAACATTGCCTTTCCTGGGAAAGGGACAGGAGTGGAAGATGAAGGAAGGAAATTAGGCAGTAAGGAGGGTCTGGCAAAGGAGAAGAGAGATGTTGAAGGAATGGAGGAAGATGGAGTGGCAGTTTTTGCTGGACTCTTTTTTGTTGTATTTCCATGGACTGTTTCCTGGTGAGGCAGAGGCTGTATTGCAGGGGGAAGCGGAGGCTCGGCGTCAAGAGAGTTTGGTTTTGAGACCCCTCGGCCCCAGGGGGTATAGAAGACATGGGGGGGACAGAGGTCCAGGATTGTGACTGTACTCTGCTTGGAACGAGACGAGGCATTCTTAAAAGGCCCTGAAGGCAGGCCCCTGCCCCATCCCATGCCAGGTGGTGAGAGCACCTCGGCATGGAAAGGAGATGTCACGAGATAGCAAGATACCGGGCGGATTGCTGATTGTGACAAGAAGTCCGTGCACAAGGAAGGACTCCGTCTATCCCTTATGAGCTGAAGATTTGATTTTTTTTCCAAAGGGTGGTGCCAGACCGAGTGTGGATAATTTTTTGGGAAATGTAAATGTGTTTGGGAATTTGGTGGGAGGAGGATAAGGAAGTGTTTCTGTGTAGTTTCCATTCTCCTTGTTTTTTTTCCCTGTGTGTGTGTAGGTTAGTAATTGTGTGTGTAGTTTAGTAATTGTGTGTGTAGTTTAGTAATAACTTCTCTTTATGTTAAGTTGGAGCCTGCTTTGCTTATTTCCTGGCCACATCTCACAGCAGATATCAGGTAAAAGGTATATTTATGGGAGCCTTGGCTTTGCCAGGCCTAAACTTTAACAAGTGGGGACCAATTTGGGCAAGCTGTGCTGCATGTGCCTGCACTTGATGGCATATGGCCTGCCTGCATTTCCATGTTTTTCAGTTTGGCAAGGAATTTGTTTTTTTTTTTAAGTCCCCATGCCATGTCCCTCATATCTTCTCCCTATGGCGTGTACTCCTCGTTGACATTTCCCCTGCTTTTGCAACGTCTGAGAGCTTACTTTTGGCATGTGTTGGTCCTTTGCAATGCAGCTCATTTCCCCACAGCCAATTTTTGGAAGACACTAAAATTGCCGATTTTCTGGTTTTTTTTCAGTTGCATTTCATTTGATCCTATCTCCTTTCCAGAGTGTTTCTAAGCCTTTCTTTTCAGGGTCGCAAGATTCCCTTTCCCTTCCCGAAAGGAAATGAAATTTCCTTTCGGGAAGGGAAAGGGAATCTGCGATTTCAATGGGGACCACTAGAGGAATCTTTGGTGCTTGTACCTGCCCTTGTAGGCATTCCATGCCTTTCGATGGCTTTGACTTAGGGACAGATATTTTCTTTTTTTTTCTCTTTTTTCAGGTATCACCGCCATGTCCCCCATATCTTCCCCTCCAAATTGTGTCTTCCTCCTTGACGTTTTCCTCTGCTTTTGCAACATCTGTGAGCTTAGTTTTGGCATGTTTTTGTGTTTTGCACTGCACCTGATATAATCCCGGTCCATTTCTTATCATCGGGGAATTTCCCAAAACTGCATTTTTCTCCTCCAATTGCAATTCCTTTGATGCCATCTCCATTCCCGCGTGTTTGTAGTCCTTCTTTTCTCTTTTGGCCTTCAGTGGGGACCAATTTGGGCAAGCTGTGCTGCATGTGCTGCACTTGATGGCATATGGCCTGCCTGCATTTCCATGTTTTTCAGTTTGGCAAGAATTTTTTTTTTTTTTTAACTCCCCATGCCATGTCCCTCATATCTTTCTCCCTATGGTGTGTACTCCTCGTTGACATTTCCCCCTGCTTTTGCAACGTCTGAGAGCTTACTTTTGGCATGTGTTGGTCCTTTGCAATGCACCTCATTTCCCCACAGCCAATTTTTGGAAGACACTAAATTGCCGATTTTCTGGTTTTTTTCAGTTGCATTTTCATTTGATCCTATCTCCTTTCCAGAGTGTTTGTAAGCCTTTCTTTTCAGGGTCGCATGATTCCCTTTCCCTTCCCGAAAGGAAATTTCATTTCCTTTCGGGCAGGGAAAGGGAATCTTGCGATTTCAATGGGGACCACTAGAGGAATCTTTGGTGCTTGTCCCTGCCCTTGTAGGCATTCCTGCCTTTCGATGGCTTTGACTTAGGGACAGATTATTTTCTATTTTTTTTTCTTTTTTCAGGTATCTCCGCCATGTCCCTCATATCTTCCCCTCCAGTTGTGTCTTCCTCCTTGACGTTTTCCTCTGCTTTTGCAACATCTGTGAGCTCAGTTTTGGCATGTTTTTGTGTTTTGCACTGCACCTGATAGAATCCCGGTCCATTTTCTTGTCATCGGGGAATTTCCCAAATTTGCATTTTTCTCCTCCAATTGCAATTCCTTTGATGCCATCTCCATTCCAGCGTGTTTGTAAGTCCTTCTTTTCTCTTTTGGCCTTCAGTGGGACCAATTTGGGCAAGCTGTGCTGCATGTGCCTGCACTTGATGGCATATGGCCTGCCTGCATTTCCATGTTTTTCAGTTTGGCAGGAATTTTTTTTTTTTTAAGTCCCCATGCCATGTCCCTCATCTCTTTCTCCCTATGGCGTGTACTCCTCGTTGACATTTCCCCCTGCTTTTGCAACGTCTGAGAGCTTACTTTTGGCATGTGTTGGTCCTTTGCAATGCAGCTCATTTCCCCACAGCCAATTTTTGGAAGACACTAAAATTGCCGATTTTCTGGTTTTTTTTCAGTTGCATTTCATTTGATCCTATCTCCTTTCCAGAGTGTTTGTAAGCCTTTCTTTTCAGGGTCGCAAGATTCCCTTTCCCTTCCGAAAGGAAATTTCATTTCCTTTCGGGAAGGGAAAGGGAATCTTGCGATTTCAATGGGGACCACTAGAGGAATCTTTGGTGCTTGTCCCTGCCCTTGTAGGCATTCCATGCCTTTCGATGGCTTTGACTTAGGGACAGATTTTTTTCTTTTTTTTTTTCTTTTTTCAGGTATCTCCGCCATGTCCCTCATATCTTCCCCTCCCAGTTGTGTCTTCCTCCTTGATGTTTTCCTCTGCTTTTCCAACATATGTGAGCTTAGTTTGGGCATGTTTTTGTGTTTTGCACTGCACCTGATAGAATCCTGGTCCTTTTTTCTTGTCATCGGGGAATTTCCCAAATTTGCATTTTTCTCCTCCAATTGCAATTCCTTTGATGCCATCTCCATTCCTGCGGGTTTGTAAGTCCTTCTTCTCTCTTTTGGCCTTCAGTGGGGACCAATTTGGGCAAGCTGTGCTGCATGTGCCTGCATTGATGGCATATGGCCTGCCTGCATTTCCATGTTTTTCAGTTTGGCAAGGAATTTGTATTTTTTTTAAGTGCCCATGCCATGTCCCTCATATCTTTCTCCCTATGGTGTGTACTCCTCGTTGACATTTCCCCCTGCTTTTGCAACGTCTGAGAGCTTACTTTTGGCATGTGTTGGTCCTTTGCAATGCAGCTCATTTCCCCACAGCCAATTTTTGGAAGACACTAAAATTGCCGATTTTCTGGTTTTTTTCAGTTGCATTTCATTTGATCCTATCTCCTTTCCAGAGTGTTTCTAAGCCTTTCTTTTCAGGGACGCAAGATTCCCTTTCCCTTCCCGAAAGGAAATGAAATTTCCTTTCGGGAAGGGAAAGGGAATCTTGCAATTTCAATGGGGACCACTAGAGGAATCTTTGGTGCTTGTCCCTGCCCTTGTAGGCATTCCATGCCTTTTGATGGCTTTAACTTAGGGACAGATTTTTTTCTTTTTTTTTTGCTTTTTTCAGGTATCACCGCCATGTCCCTCATATCTTCCCCTCCAAATTGTGTCTTCCTCCTTGACGTTTTCCTCTGCTTTTGCAACATCTGTGAGCTTAGTTTTGGATGTTTTTGTGTTTTGCACTGCACCTGATAGAATCCCGGTCCATTTTCTTGTCATCGGGGAATTTCCCAAATTTGAATTTTTTCTCCTCCAATTGCAATTCCTTTGATGCCATCTCCATTCCAGCGTGTTTGTAAGTTCTTCGTTTCTCTTTGGCCTTCAGTGGGGACCAATTTGGGCAAGCTGTGCTGCATGTGCCTGCACTTGATGGCATATGGCCTGCCTGCATTTCCATGTTTTTCAGTTTGGCAGGGAATTTTTTTTTTTTTAAGTCCCCATGCCATGTCCCTCATATCTTTCTCCCTATGGTGTGTACTCCTCGTTGACATTTCCCCTGATTTTGCAACGTCTGAGAGCTTACTTTTGGCATGTGTTGGTCCTTTGCAATGCAGCTCATTTCCCACAGCCAATTTTTGGAAGACACTAAATTGCCGATTTTCTGGTTTTTTTCAGTTGCATTTCATTTGATCCTATCTCCTTTCCAGAGTGTTTGTACGCCTTTCTTTTCAGGGTCGCAAGATTCCCTTTCCCTTCCCGAAAGGAAATTTCATTTCCTTTCGGGAAGGGAAAGGGAATCTTGCGATTTCAATGGGGACCACTAGAGGAATCTTTGGTGCTTGTCCCTGCCCTTGTAGGCATTCCATGCCTTTCGATGGCTTTGACTTAGGGACAGATTTTTTTCTTTTTTTTTTCTTTTTTCAGGTATCTCGCCATGTCCCTCATATCTTCCCCTCCCAGTTGTGTCTTCCTCCTTGATGTTTTCCTCTGCTTTTCCAACATATGTGAGCTTAGTTTTGGCATGTTTTTGTGTTTTGCACTGCACCTGATAGAATCCTGGTCATTTTCTTGTCATCGGGGAATTTCCCAAATTTGCATTTTCTCCTCCAATTGCAATTCCTTTGATGCCATCTCCATTCCAGCGTGTTTGTAAGTCCTTCTTCTCTCTTTTGGCCTTCAGTGGGGACCAATTTGGGCAAGCTGTGCTGCATGTGCCTGCACTTGATGGCATATGGCCTGCCTGCATTTCCATGTTTTTCATTTTGGCAAAGAATTTTTTTTTTTTTTTAAGTCCCCATGCCATGTCCCTCATATCTTCTCCTATGCCGTGTACTCCTCGTTGACATTTCCCCCTGCTGTTTGCAACGTCTGAGAGCTTACTTTTGGCATGTGTTGGTCCTTTGCAATGCAGCTCATTTCCCCACAGCCAATTTTTGGAAGACACTAAAATTGCCGATTTCTGGTTTTTTTCAGTTGCATTTCATTTGATCCTATCTCCTTTCCAGAGTGTTTCTAAGCCTTTCTTTCAGGGACGCAAGATTCCCTTTCCCTTCCCGAAAGGAAATGAAATTTCCTTTCGGGAAGGGAAAGGGAATCTTGCAATTTCAATGGGGACCACTAGAGGAATCTTTGGTGCTTGTCCCTGCCCTTGTAGGCATTCCCATGCCTTTTGATGGCTTTAACTTAGGGACAGATTTTTTTCTTTTTTTTTGCTTTTTTCAGGTATCACCGCCATGTCCCTCATATCTTCCCCTCCAAATGTGTCTTCCTCCTTGACGTTTCCTCTGCTTTTGCAACATCTGTGAGCTTAGTTTTGGCATGTTTTTGTGTTTTGCACTGCACCTGATAGAATCCCGGCCCATTTTCTTGTCATCGGGGAATTTCCCAAATTTGAATTTTTTCTCCTCCAATTGCAATTCCTTTGATGCCATCTCCATTCCAGCGTGTTTGTAAGTCCTTCTTCTCTCTTTTGGCCTTCAGTGGGGACCAATTTGGCAAGCTGTGCTGCATGTGCCTGCACTTGATGGCATATGGCCTGCCTGCATTTCCATGTTTTTCAGTTTGGCAGGGAATTTTTTTTTTTTTTTAAGTCCCCATGCCATGTCCCTCATATCTTTCTCCCTATGGTGTGTACTCCTCGTTGACATTTCCCCCTGCTTTTGCAACGTCTGAGAGCTTACTTTTGGCATGTGTTGGTCCTTTTGCAATGCAGCTCATTTCCCCCAGCCAATTTTTGGAAGACACTAAAATTGCCGATTTTCTGGTTTTTTTCAGTTGCATTTCATTTGATCCTATCTCCTTTCCAGAGTGTTTGTAAGCCTTTCTTTTCAGGGTCGCAAGATTCCCTTTCCCTTCCCGAAAGGAAATTTCATTTCCTTTCGGGAAGGGAAAGGGAATCTTGCGATTTCAATGGGGACCACTAGAGGAATCTTTGGTGCTTGTCCCTGCCCTTGTAGGCATTCCATGCCTTTCGATGGCTTTGACTTAGGGACAGATTTTTTTCTTTTTTTTTTTCTTTTTTCAGGTATCTCCGCCAGTCCCTCATATCTTCCCCTCCCAGTTGTGTCTTCCTCCTTGATGTTTTCCTCTGCTTTTGCAACATCTGTGAGCTTAGTTTTGGCATGTTTTTGTGTTTTGCACTGCACCTGATAGAATCCTGGTCCATTTTCTTGTCATCGGGGAATTTCCCAAATTTGCATTTTCTCCTCCAATTGCAATTCCTTTGATGCCATCTCCATTCCAGCGTGTTTGTAAGTCCTTCTTCTCTCTTTTGGCCTTCAGTGGGGACCAATTTGGGCAAGCTGTGCTGCATGTGCCTGCACTTGATGGCATATGGCCTGCCTGCATTTCCATGTTTTTCAGTTTGGCAAGGAATTTTTTTTTCTTTTAAGTCCCCATGCCATGTCTGTGGTAGACAGGGAGAGGCGCTGCGGAAGATCTCGCGATGTCACGGAAAGCCAGGACCCTCAGATCCCCTCAGATAAGACCATCTGCTTCCCATAGATAAGAAACTAACATAGGAATGTAACCCTCCTAACCAAATTCCAGTAACTTTCCATCCCCTACCCAGTAACAGTCCACCTCTTACTAACCATAGATGGTAAAGACAGACCCATGCTGACGTAGAGACCCCTTAGACTATAAAAACCCAAGAGATGAGACAATAAACGCCTTTTGACCGTCCATCACATTGATGTCTGCGTGTGTCATTGGCCCGAGTGGCCCTAGTGAGAGGGCTGCCGTGCCGTTTCCTCAGAACCAGGTCGCCTGCCTTGCTCCAGAAGGCAACATACTGGTGCCAAACCCGGGACTGCTGCAGCGCCCGGGGAACGGGAATTCTCCTGGTCAGAGGGCGGCGGGCTGTAGCGGCGGGTCCGACTACAGCGGGAGGGACGCCTCCGGACCAGCGTGGACCATGGAATCCACAGCGAAGGTCGTAAGTCAGGCTCATGAGCAATGGGGAATTAAAGGTGAGCTCAGGAACTCTAATCTGCTATTGCAAGGCTCCTAGAGCTGGGGGACGATCGGACGTCCGGTAAAAATATTATATTCGGGAGCGCGGGAGAAGTGCACTGCCGCCTCAGCAGAGGACTCTAAGTCCGCAGGCAGAGGTAAAAACCTCAGAGCGTGGGGGAAAGTAGAAGAGACCCTACGCGAGACGTTAGAAGAACAGGAGACGCGGAAAGCCGCGTGTACAGGTTTATTAGCTACACCAAAGCTGGGGGTGGGGGCCGCGACACAAACCGCCTCAGAGAGCGATCGGATTGAAGGCGGGAACATGCGGGGGCCGGGCGCGTTTCCATCCCTTTCCGAGCCCGAGCCCAGACCCCCCGGAGCCCCCAGAAGACCCCCCGGAACCCCCAGGGGACCCCCCGACCTTCCCACGGAGCCCGCCGGGTCCCTAGCCCCCCCGCGGAACCATCCGAGAAAACCGCAGTTTCTCTATCCGTCCCTTCCCCGCCGGTCGCCGATCCAGCAGAAGAGGCAGAGCAGCGCGCGCGATGCTTCTGGCAGGGACCCGCGGAGAAGGCGCGGAACGCGGCCGATGGTCGGCCCCTGCCGGGATCGGTAAAAACTCGCCCCCGCCATGTGCGTTTAAAAATGGCGCCGAACCACATGGCGAGGGCGGAAAGGGAGGAGGAGAAGGGCGGAAATGCCGTCAGGCTGCTTAACAACGCATGCGCGGGCGAGCGCGGAGGGGGGCGGTCCCGCGGTAGAGTGTCAGACCAACCAGAGCGCTCTATTCAAATTAGGTCCTTATAGGGCAAGGACCTCCCCCGGCAGGAGGCGGGGAGACCCCAGGGGGAGGGAGCGGCACCACCCCCAAAGGGAGGAGCGGGGTCGGAGCCGCACAAAACGGCACGGAGCGCCGGAAGGTGTACCGGCATTCAGCTTCCGGCTCAGAGTCAAGTAACAGCTGCTCAGACAGCTCAGAAGTGCCGACCGAGCCCGGCTGGGACTCGGAAACCGAGAGAGCAGAATTAATGCGGTTTCGAGCGAAACCGAATAAAGCTTTAAACAATATCGGGAAACAATCGCAACACAAACTCACCGATGGGGGAAAAATAAAAGCAGCCTGTAGGGACCGGGCACCGCAGCCTCCATGCACGCTTTCCCAGGGGGGGTTGCCGGGAGCGCGGGGGAACCAACAAAGGGCATATACCCCAGTTAACCCAAAAGAAGCCAAAGGGATTTCAGAAATAGGGGACCAACTCAGTTGTAGTACCCACTCCTGAGGACGGCCTTTCTAGCAATAACGATCTGCTCAATTTTGATGCACCCCTCTTCTCTCACAGGAACTTCCATCGAAACCAGCATAAAATCCCTAGATTTCGGGCACGCACCGATTACAACAGGACGGTCTTGCAGCCAGATCACCCTAGCTGGGCCACAGGCAGAACGTGGACAGTGGTCCTTCAAGGGTCAATAGAGAGGGGGAACGTGCAAATTATCAGGCTTCAACCGTCAGCACCCCGAGCAGTCGGACCCAACAAAGCGATTAAAAGCGTGCCGAAAGGGAGAAACATAACCTACCCCAAAACCTTACCCACAGGGGTCAGCAAAGTCCCGACCGGTCAAGCGGAAACCTTTCAGATGAGCCACTTAACTGAGTCAGACTCAGACCCAATCCTTCGCATGTTAGAAGCTACCTTTGTATCCCCGAACGAATCCAACCCTAACCTAACCGAATCCTGCAGGCTTTGTTACGATGTCAAACCCCCCTTTTTCGAAGGAGTCGCCTTAAACACTCCCTTCAGTTACTCCTCAGCCGACGCCCCTCACCAGTGCAGATGGGACACCCCTCGCAAAGGAATCACCCGGAGTCAAGTCACAGGCCGAGGCAGACGCTTTGGCAATGCAACCCTAGCTAAGCGGGGGAGGCAACATCTGCACCAAAATCGTCAAGCCTAACAGGAAAAACAATAAGTGGGCAGTCCCATCCGCATCTGGGAGGTGGGTTTGCCAGCAATCCGGAGTGAGTCCTTGTCAGTTCCTTGCCAAATTCAATGACTCTAACGACTTCTGTGTCCAAGTTCAGATTGTTCCTAGGGTCCTGTACCACTCAGACGAAGAAGTGCACCATCTTCTTGAGGGACCCAGCCAGATCCACAAAAGAGAAATATAGACAGGTTTCTAACAGTCACCTTCGGACCATGCCTGCTGAACAAGCTGGTCTCGTTCGTTCAGACCCGCCTGGAACGGACCAACATCATGTACCTAGACCGACAACAATTGCTGTGAATCAACCGGAGAATTCAACCAGAGAATTCAACCAGGGAACACCGTCAGTCACAAGATCCTCCGAACTTGTCTGGCAAAAGCTTACTCAAGTTTCCCAAGACTCCTTTCCCTTGTCCAGTTACAACCTCATACCTCACTTCAGTACCTATGTATACGTCTACCTCATTCATTTGTGAAAAGGGGGGGGGAGATGTGGTAGACAGGGAGAGGCGCTGCGGAAGATCTCGCGATGTCACGGAAAGCCAGGACCCTCAGATCCCCTCAGATAAGACCATCTGCTTCCATAGATAAGAAACTAACATAGGAATGTAACCCTCCTACCAAATCCAGTAACTTTCCCATCCCCTACCCAGTAACAGTCCACCTCTTACTAACCATAGATGGTAAAGACAGACCCATGCTGACGTAGAGACCCCTTAGACTATAAAAACCCAAGAGATGAGACAATAAACGCCTTTTGACCGTCCATCACATTGATGTCTGCGTGTGTCATTGGCCCGAGTGGCCTAGTGAGAGGGCTGCCGTGCCGTTTCCTCAGAACCAGGTCGCCTGCCTTGCTCCAGAAGGCAACACATGTCCCTCATATCTTTCTCCCTATGGTGTGTACTCCTCGTTGACATTTCCCCCTGCTTTTGCAACGTCTGAGAGCTTACTTTTGGCATGTGTTGGTCCTTTGCAATGCAGCTCATTTCCCACAGCCAATTTTTGGAAGACAGTAAAATTGGCGATTTTCTGGTTTTTTTCAGTTGCATTTCATTTGATCCTATCTCCTTTCCAGAGTGGTTTGTAAGCCTTTCTTTTCAGGGTCGCATGATTCCCTTTCCCTTCCCGAAAGGAAATGAAATTTCCTTTCGGGAAGGGAAAGGGAATCTTGCGATTTCAATGGGGACCACTAGAGGAATCTTTGGTGCTTGTCCCTGCCCTTGTAGGCATTCCATGCCTTTTGATGGCTTTGACTTAGGGACAGATATTTTCTTTTTTTTTCTCTTTTTTCAGGTATCACCGCAAGGTCCCTCATATCTTCCCCTCCAAATTGTGTCTTCCTCCTTGACGTTTTCCTCTGCTTTTGCAACATCTGTGAGCTTAGTTTTGGCATGTGTTTGTGTTTTGCACTGCACCTGATAGAATCCGGTCCATTTTCTTATCATCGGGGAATTTCCCAAATTTGCATTTTTCTCCTCCAATTGCAATTCCTTTGATGCCATCTGCATTCCTGCGGGTTTGTAAGTCCTTCTTTTCTCTTTTGGCCTTCAGTGGGGACCAATTTGGGCAAGCTGTGCTGCATGTGCCTGCACTTGATGGCATATGGCCTGCCTGCATTTCCATGTTTTTCAGTTTGGCAAGGAATTTTTTTTTTTTTAAGTCCCCATGCCATGTCCCTCATATCTTTCTCCCGATGGCGTGTACTCCTCGTTGACATTTCCCCCTGCTTTTGCAACGTCTGAGAGCTTACTTTTGGCATGTGTTGGTCCTTTGCAATGCAGCTCATTTCCCCACAGCCAATTTTTGGAAGACACTAAAATTGCCGATTTTCTGGTTTTTTTCAGTTGCATTTCATTTGATCCTATCTCCTTTCCAGAGTGTTTGTAAGCCTTTCTTTTCAGGGTCGCATGATTCCCTTTCCCTTCCCGAAAGGAAATGAAATTTCCTTTCGGGAAGGGAAAGGGAATCTTGCGATTTCAATGGGGACCACTAGAGGAATCTTTGGTGCTTGTCCCTGCCCTTGTAGGCATTCCATGCCTTTCGATGGCTTTGACTTAGGGACAGATATTTTCTTTTTTTTTCTCTTTTTTCAGGTATCACCGCCATGTCCCTCATATCTTCCCCTCCCAGTTGTGTCTTCCTCCTTGACGTTTTCCTCTGCTTTTGCAACATCTGTGAGCTTAGTTTTGGCATGTTTTTGTGTTTTGCACTTCACCTGATAGAATCCCGGTCCATTCTCTTATCATCGGGGAATTTCCCAAATTTGCATTTTTCTCCTCCAATTGCAATTCCTTTGATGCCATCTCCATTCCAGCGTGTTTGTAAGTCCTTCTTTTCTCTTTTGGCCTTCAGTGGGGACTAATTTGGGCAAGCTGTGCTGCATGTGCCTGCACTTGATGGCATATGGCCTGCCTGCATTTCCATGTTTTTCAGTTTGGCAAGGAATTTTTGTTTTTTTTTTAAGTCCCCATGCCATGTCCCTCATATCTTTCTCCCTATGGTGTGTACTCCTCGTTGGCATTTCCCCCTGCTTTTGCAACGTCTGAGAGCTTACTTTTGGCATGTGTTGCTCCTTTGCAATGCAGCTCATTTCCCCACAGCCAATTTTTGGAAGACACTAAAATTGCCGATTTTCTGGTTTTTTTCAGTTGCATTTCATTTGATCCTATCTCCTTTCCAGAGTGTTTGTAAGCCTTTCTTTTCAGGGTCGCAAGATTCCCTTTCCCTTCCCGAAAGGAAATGGGAATCTTGCGATTTCAATGGGGACCACTAGAGGAATCTTTGGTGCTTGTCCCTGCCCTTGTAGGCATTCCATGCCTTTTGATGGCTTTGACTTAGGGACAGATTTTTTTCTTTTTTTTTTTCTTTTTTCAGGTATCTCCGCCATGTCCCTCATATCTTCCCCTCCCAGTTGTGTCTTCCTCCTTGACGTTTTCCTCTGCTTTTGCAACATCTGTGAGCTCAGTTTTGGCATGTTTTTGTCTTTTGCACTGCACCTGATAGAATCCCGGTCCATTTTCTTGTCATCGGGGAATTTCCCAAATTTGCATTTTTTTCTCCTCCAATTGCAATTCCTTGATGCCATCTCCATTCCAGCGTGTTTGTAAGTCCTTCTTTTCTCTTTTGGCCTTCAGTGGTGTCGTGGTTAGACCGGAAATGGGACATCTGGGATATTTTGTTTTGCTGTGATTACCAATGGGTAATTGGAATTTAAGATGGGCACTTAGTTTGACCAGTGGGACATTTGGATCCGCCTCTTGAGACTACGAACTCAAGGGGTTAAAAGCAGGGCTCTTGGCCTTCGGAGCTCTTCTTGGGATTTCCGGCGTGAAGAAGTCTCTCCCCCGGCCCAGTTGCTGGCTGGGCTGGGGGAGGGGAAAGCCACGTGGGCCATCTACGGTAGGCCCGGGTTCGGAGGAAGGGTGGCAGACCCTTGAGCGACCAGTTTATTCCCCCCCCCCCCCCAGAGAATGCAGCCCGGTGCTCGAACTGTATATCTTGAAACTTGATATCATGTGCCGGCAGGCAGCACGGCTGGGAGGAGAAAGGGGGGGGCAGCGGGCAGTCCGGCCGCCTGGGAGAACTTTTAACCCTTTGGGGAATGAAGGCTTCGCAGAACATTGCCTTTCCTGGGAAAGGGACAGGAGTGGAAGATGAAGGAAGGAAATTAGGCCAGTAAGGAGGGTCTGGCAAAGGGAGAAGAGAGATGTTGAAGGAATGGAGGAAGATGGAGTGGCAGTTTTTGCTGGACTCTTTTTTGTTGTATTTCCATGGACTGTTTCCTGGTGAGGCAGAGGCTGTATTGCAGGGGGAAGCGGAGGCTCGGCGTCAAGAGAGTTTGGTTTTGAGACCCCTCGGCCCCAGGGGGTATAGAAGACATGGGGGGGACAGAGGTCCCAGGATTGTGACTGTACTCTGCTTGGAACGAGACGAGGCATTCTTAAAAGGCCCTGAAGGCAGGCCCCTGCCCCATCCCATGCCAGGTGGTGAGAGCACCTCGGCATGGAAAGGAGATGTCACGAGATAGCAAGATACCGGGCGGATTGCTGATTGTGACAAGAAGTCCGTGGCACAAGGAAGGACTCCGTCTATCCCTTATGAGCTGAAGATTTGATTTTTTTTCCAAAGGGTGGTGCCAGACCGAGTGTGGATAATTTTTTTGGGAAATGTAAATGTGTTTGGGAATTTGGTGGGAGGAGGATAAGGAAGTGTTTCTGTGTAGTTTCCATTCTCCTTGTTTTTTTTCCCTGTGTGTGTGTAGGTTAGTAATTGTGTGTGTAGTTTAGTAATTGTGTGTGTAGTTTAGTTAATAAACTTCTCTTTATGTTTAAGTTGGAGCCTGCTTTGCTTATTTCCTGGCCACATCTCACAGCAGATATCAGGTAAAAGGTATATTTATGGGGGCCTTGGCTTTGCCAGGCCTAAACTTTAACAAGTGGGGACCAATTTGGGCAAGCTGTGCTGCATGTGCCTGCACTTGATGGCATATGGCCTGCCTGCATTTCCATGTTTTTCAGTTTGGCAAGGAATTTGTTTTTTTTTTTAAGTCCCCATGCCATGTCCCTCATATCTTTCTCCCTATGGCGTGTACTCCTCGTTGACATTTCCCCTGCTTTTGCAACGTCTGAGAGCTTACTTTTGGCATGTGTTGGTCCTTTGCAATGCAGCTCATTTCCCCACAGCCAATTTTTGGAAGACACTAAAATTGCCGATTTTCTGGTTTTTTTCAGTTGCATTTCATTTGATCCTATCTCCTTTCCAGAGTGTTCTAAGCCTTTCTTTTCAGGGTCGCAAGATTCCCTTTCCCTTCCCGAAAGGAAATGAAATTTCCTTTCGGGAAGGGAAAGGGAATCTTGCGATTTCAATGGGGACCACTAGAGGAATCTTTGGTGCTTGTCCCTGCCCTTGTAGGCATTCCATGCCTTTCGATGGCTTTGACTTAGGGACAGATATTTTCTTTTTTTTTCTCTTTTTTCAGGTATCACCGCCATGTCCCTCATATCTTCCCCTCCAAATTGTGTCTTCCTCCTTGACGTTTTCCTCTGCTTTTGCAACATCTGTGAGCTTAGTTTTGGCATGTTTTTGTGTTTTGCACTGCACCTGATAGAATCCCGGTCCATTTTCTTATCATCGGGGAATTTCCCAAAACTGCATTTTTCTCCTCCAATTGCAATTCCTTTGATGCCATCTCCATTCCAGCGTGTTTGTAAGTCCTTCTTTTCTCTTTTGGCCTTCAGTGGGGACCAATTTGGGCAAGCTGTGCTGCATGTGCCTGCACTTGATGGCATATGGCCTGCCTGCATTTCCATGTTTTTCAGTTTGGCAAGGAATTTTTTTTTTTTTTTAAGTCCCCATGCCATGTCCCTCATATCTTTCTCCCGATGGTGTGTACTCCTCGTTGACATTTCCCCCTGCTTTTGCAACGTCTGAGAGCTTACTTTTGGCATGTGTTGGTCCTTTGCGATGCACCTCATTTCCCCACAGCCAATTTTTGGAAGACAGTAAAATTGCCGATTTTCTGGTTTTTTCAGTTGCATTTCATTTGATCCTATCTCCTTTCCAGAGTGTTTGTAAGCCTTTCTTTTCAGGGTCGCATGATTCCCTTTCCCTTCCCGAAACGAAATTTCATTTCCTTTCGGGAAGGGAAAGGGAATCTTGCGATTTCAATGGGGACCACTAGAGGAATCTTTGGTGCTTGTCCCTGCCCTTGTAGGCATTCCATGCCTTTCGATGGCTTTGACTTAGGGACAGTTATTTTCTTTTTTTTTCTCTTTTTTCAGGTATCACCGCCATGTCCCTCATATCTTCCCCTCCCAGTTGTGTCTTCCTCCTTGACGTTTTCCTCTGCTTTTGCAACATCTGTGAGCTTAGTTTTGGCATGTTTTTGTCTTTTGCACTGCACCTGATAGAATCACGGTCCATTTTCTTATCATCGGGGAATTTCCCAAATTTGCATTTTTCTCCTCCAATTGCAATTCCTTTGATGCCATCTCCATTCCAGCGTGTTTGTAAGTCCTTCTTTTCTCTTTTGGCCTTCAGTGGGGACCAATTTGGGCAAGCTGTGCTGCATGTGCCTGCACTTGATGGCATATGGCCTGCCTGCATTTCCATGTTTTTCAGTTTGGCAAGGAATTTGTTTTTTTTTTTAAGTCCCCATGCCATGTCCCTCATATCTTTCTCCCTATGGCGTGTACTCCTCGTTGACATTTCCCCCTGCTTTTGCAACGTCTGAGAGCTTACTTTTGGCATGTGTTGGTCCTTTGCAATGCAGCTCATTTCCCCACAGCCAATTTTTGGAAGACACTAAAATTGCCGATTTTCTGGTTTTTTTCAGTTGCATTTCATTTGATCCTATCTCCTTTCCAGAGTGTTTCTAAGCCTTTCTTTTCAGGGACGCAAGATTCCCTTTCCCTTCCCGAAAGGAAATGAAATTTCCTTTCGGGAAGGGAAAGGGAATCTTGCGATTTCAATGGGGACCACTAGAGGAATCTTTGGTGCTTGTCCCTGCCCTTGTAGGCATTCCATGCCTTTCGATGGCTTTGACTTAGGGACAGATTTTTTTCTTTTTTTTTTTCTTTTTTCAGGTATCTCCGCCATGTCCCTCATATCTTCCCCTCCCAGTTGTGTCTTCCTCCTTGATGTTTTCCTCTGCTTTTGCAACATCTGTGAGCTTAGTTTTGGCATGTGTTTGTGTTTTGCACTGCACCTGATAGAATCCCGGTCCATTTTCTTATCATCGGGGAATTTCCCAAATTTGCATTTTTCTCCTCCAATTGCAATTCCTTTGATGCCATCTGCATTCCTGCGGGTTTGTAAGTCCTTCTTTTCTCTTTTGGCCTTCAGTGGGGACCAATTTGGGCAAGCTGTGCTGCATGTGCCTGCACTTGATGGCATATGGCCTGCCTGCATTTCCATGTTTTTCAGTTTGGCAAGGAATTTGTTTTTTTTTTTAAGTGCCCATGCCATGTCCCTCATATCTTTCTCCCTATGGTGTGTACTCCTCGTTGACATTTCCCCCTGCTTTTGCATTGTCTGAGAGCTTACTTTTGCCATGTGTTGGTCCTTTGCAATGCAGCTCATTTCCCCACAGCCAATTTTTGGAAGACACTAAAATTGCCGATTTTCTGGTTTTTTTCAGTTGCAGTTCATTTGATCCTATCTCCTTTCCAGAGTGTTTGTAAGCCTTTCTTTTCAGGGTCGCAAGATTCCCTTTCCCTTCCCGAAAGGAAATTTCATTTCCTTTTGGGAAGGGAAAGGGAATCTTGCGATTTCAATGGGGACCACAAGAGGAATCTTTGGTGCTTGTCCCTGCCCTTGTAGGCATTCCATGCCTTTTGATGGCTTTGACTTAGGGACAGATTTTTTTCTTTTTTTTTTTCTTTTTTCAGGTATCACCGCCATGTCCCTCATATCTTCCCCTCCAAGTTGTGTCTTCCTCCTTGACGTTTTCCTCTGCTTTTGCAACATCTGTGAGCTTAGTTTTGGCATGTTTTTGTCTTTTGCACTGCACCTGATAGAATCCCGGTCCATTTTCTTGTCATCGGGGAATTTCCCAAATTTGCATTTTTTTCTCCTCCAATTGCAATTCCTTTGATGCCATCTCCATTCCAGCGTGTTTGTAAGTCCTTCTTTTCTCTTTTGGCCTTCAGTGGGGACCAATTTGGGCAAGCTGTGCTGCATGTGCCTGCACTTGATGGCATATGGCCTGCCTGCATTTCCATGTTTTTCAGTTTGGCAAGGAATTTTTTTTTTTTTAAGTCCCCATGCCATGTCCCTCATATCTTTCTCCCTATGCCGTGTACTCCTCGTTGACATTTCCCCCTGCTTTTGCAACGTCTGAGAGCTTACTTTTGGCATGTGTTGGTCCTTTGCAATGCAGCTCATTTCCCCACAGCCAATTTTTGGAAGACACTAAAATTGCCGATTTTCTGGTTTTTTTCAGTTGCATTTCATTTGATCCTATCTCCTTTCCAGAGTGTTTGTAAGCCTTTCTTTTCAGGGTCGCAAGATTCCCTTTCCCTTCCCGAAAGGAAATGAAATTTCCTTTCGGGAAGGGAAAGGGAATCTTGCGATTTCAATGGGGACCACTAGAGGAATCTTTGGTGCTTGTCCCTGCCCTTGTAGGCATTCCATGCCTTTCGATGGCTTTGACTTAGGGACAGATATTTTCTTTTTTTTTCTCTTTTTTCAGGTATCACCGCCATGTCCCTCATATCTTCCCCTCCAAATTGTGTCTTCCTCCTTGACGTTTTCCTCTGCTTTTGCAACATCTGTGAGCTTAGTTTTGGCATGTTTTTGTGTTTTGCACTGCACCTGATAGAATCCCGGTCCATTTTCTTATCATCGGGGAATTTCCCAAATTTGCATTTTTCTCCTCCAATTGCAATTCCTTTGATGCCATCTCCATTCCAGCGTGTTTGTAAGTCCTTCTTTTCTCTTTTGGCCTTCAGTGGGGACCAATTTGGGCAAGCTGTGCTGCATGTGCCTGCACTTGATGGCATATGGCCTGCCTGCATTTCCATGTTTTTCAGTTTGGCAAGGAATTTTTTTTTTTTTTTAAGTCCCCATGCCATGTCCCTCATATCTTTCTCCCGATGGTGTGTACTCCTCGTTGACATTTCCCCCTGCTTTTGCAACGTCTGAGAGCTTACTTTTGGCATGTGTTGGTCCTTTGCAATGCACCTCATTTCCCCACAGCCAATTTTTGGAAGACACTAAAATTGCCGATTTTCTGGTTTTTTTCAGTTGCATTTCATTTGATCCTATCTCCTTTCCAGAGTGTTTGTAAGCCTTTCTTTTCAGGGTCGCATGATTCCCTTTCCCTTCCCGAAACGAAATTTCATTTCCTTTCGGGAAGGGAAAGGGAATCTTGCGATTTCAATGGGGACCACTAGAGGAATCTTTGGTGCTTGTCCCTGCCCTTGTAGGCATTCCTTGCCTTTCGATGGCTTTGACTTAGGGACAGATTATTTTCTATTTTTTTTTCTTTTTTCAGGTATCTCCGCCATGTCCCTCATATCTTCCCCTCCCAGTTGTGTCTTCCTCCTTGATGTTTTCCTCTGCTTTTCCAACATATGTGAGCTTAGTTTTGGCATGTTTTTGTGTTTTGCACTGCACCTGATAGAATCCCGGTCCATTTTCTTGTCATCGGGGAATTTCCCAAATTTGCATTTTTCTCCTCCAATTGCAATTCCTTTGATGCCATCTGCATTCCTGCGGGTTTGTAAGTCCTTCTTCTCTCTTTTGGCCTTCAGTGGGGACCAATTTGGGCAAGCTGTGCTGCATGTGCCTGCACTTGATGGCATATGGCCTGCCTGCATTTCCATGTTTTTCAGTTTGGCAAGGAATTTGTATTTTTTTTTAAGTGCCCATGCCATGTCCCTCATATCTTTCTCCCTATGGTGTGTACTCCTCGTTGACATTTCCCCCTGCTTTTGCAACGTCTGAGAGCTTACTTTTGGCATGTGTTGGTCCTTTGCAATGCAGCTCATTTCCCCACAGCCAATTTTTTGAAGACACTAAAATTGCCGATTTTCTGGTTTTTTTCAGTTGCATTTCATTTGATCCTATCTCCTTTCCAGAGTGTTTGTAAGCCTTTCTTTTCAGGGTCGCAAGATTCCCTTTCCCTTCCCGAAAGGAAATTTCATTTCCTTTCGGGAAGGGAAAGGGAATCTTGCGATTTCAATGGGGACCACTAGAGGAATCTTTGGTGCTTGTCCCTGCCCTTGTAGGCATTCCATGCCTTTCGATGGCTTTGACTTAGGGACAGTTATTTTCTTTTTTTTTCTCTTTTTTCAGGTATCACCGCCATGTCCCTCATATCTTCCCCTCCCAGTTGTGTCTTCCTCCTTGACGTTTTCCTCTGCTTTTGCAACATCTGTGAGCTTAGTTTTGGCATGTTTTTGTCTTTTGCACTGCACCTGATAGAATCACGGTCCATTTTCTTATCATCGGGGAATTTCCCAAATTTGCATTTTTCTCCTCCAATTGCAATTCCTTTGATGCCATCTCCATTCCAGCGTGTTTGTAAGTCCTTCTTTTCTCTTTTGGCCTTCAGTGGGGACCAATTTGGGCAAGCTGTGCTGCATGTGCCTGCACTTGATGGCATATGGCCTGCCTGCATTTCCATGTTTTTCAGTTTGGCAAGGAATTTGTATTTTTTTTTAAGTGCCCATGCCATGTCCCTCATATCTTTCTCCCTATGGTGTGTACTCCTCGTTGACATTTCCCCCTGCTTTTGCAACGTCTGAGAGCTTACTTTTGGCATGTGTTGGTCCTTTGCAATGCAGCTCATTTCCCCACAGCCAATTTTTTGAAGACACTAAAATTGCCGATTTTCTGGTTTTTTTCAGTTGCAGTTCATTTGATCCTATCTCCTTTCCAGAGTGTTTGTAAGCCTTTCTTTTCAGGGTCGCAAGATTCCCTTTCCCTTCCCGAAAGGAAATTTCATTTCCTTTCGGGAAGGGAAAGGGAATCTTGCGATTTCAATGGGGACCACTAGAGGAATCTTTGGTGCTTGTCCCTGCCCTTGTAGGCATTCCATGCCTTTCGATGGCTTTGACTTAGGGACAGTTATTTTCTTTTTTTTTCTCTTTTTTCAGGTATCACCGCCATGTCCCTCATATCTTCCCCTCCCAGTTGTGTCTTCCTCCTTGACGTTTTCCTCTGCTTTTGCAACATCTGTGAGCTTAGTTTTGGCATGTTTTTGTCTTTTGCACTGCACCTGATAGAATCACGGTCCATTTTCTTATCATCGGGGAATTTCCCAAATTTGCATTTTTCTCCTCCAATTGCAATTCCTTTGATGCCATCTCCATTCCAGCGTGTTTGTAAGTCCTTCTTTTCTCTTTTGGCCTTCAGTGGGGACCAATTTGGGCAAGCTGTGCTGCATGTGCCTGCACTTGATGGCATATGGCCTGCCTGCATTTCCATGTTTTTCAGTTTGGCAAGGAATTTGTTTTTTTTTTAAGTCCCCATGCCATGTCCCTCATATCTTTCTCCCTATGGCGTGTACTCCTCGTTGACATTTCCCCCTGCTTTTGCAACGTCTGAGAGCTTACTTTTGGCATGTGTTGGTCCTTTGCAATGCAGCTCATTTCCCCACAGCCAATTTTTGGAAGACACTAAAATTGCCGATTTTCTGGTTTTTTTCAGTTGCATTTCATTTGATCCTATCTCCTTTCCAGAGTGTTTCTAAGCCTTTCTTTTCAGGGACGCAAGATTCCCTTTCCCTTCCCGAAAGGAAATGAAATTTCCTTTCGGGAAGGGAAAGGGAATCTTGCGATTTCAATGGGGACCACTAGAGGAATCTTTGGTGCTTGTCCCTGCCCTTGTAGGCATTCCATGCCTTTCGATGGCTTTGACTTAGGGACAGATTTTTTTCTTTTTTTTTTTCTTTTTTCAGGTATCTCCGCCATGTCCCTCATATCTTCCCCTCCCAGTTGTGTCTTCCTCCTTGATGTTTTCCTCTGCTTTTGCAACATCTGTGAGCTTAGTTTTGGCATGTGTTTGTGTTTTGCACTGCACCTGATAGAATCCCGGTCCATTTTCTTATCATCGGGGAATTTCCCAAATTTGCATTTTTCTCCTCCAATTGCAATTCCTTTGATGCCATCTGCATTCCTGCGGGTTTGTAAGTCCTTCTTTTCTCTTTTGGCCTTCAGTGGGGACCAATTTGGGCAAGCTGTGCTGCATGTGCCTGCACTTGATGGCATATGGCCTGCCTGCATTTCCATGTTTTTCAGTTTGGCAAGGAATTTGTTTTTTTTTTTAAGTGCCCATGCCATGTCCCTCATATCTTTCTCCCTATGGTGTGTACTCCTCGTTGACATTTCCCCCTGCTTTTGCATTGTCTGAGAGCTTACTTTTGCCATGTGTTGGTCCTTTGCAATGCAGCTCATTTCCCCACAGCCAATTTTTGGAAGACACTAAAATTGCCGATTTTCTGGTTTTTTTCAGTTGCAGTTCATTTGATCCTATCTCCTTTCCAGAGTGTTTGTAAGCCTTTCTTTTCAGGGTCGCAAGATTCCCTTTCCCTTCCCGAAAGGAAATGAAATTTCCTTTCGGGAAGGGAAAGGGAATCTTGCGATTTCAATGGGGACCACTAGAGGAATCTTTGGTGCTTGTCCCTGCCCTTGTAGGCATTCCATGCCTTTTGATGGCTTTGACTTAGGGACCGATTTTTTTCTTTTTTTTTTCCTTTTTTCAGGTATCAGCTCCATGTCCCTCATATCTTCCCCTCCAAGTTGTGTCTTCCTCCTTGACGTTTTCCTCTGCTTTTGCAACATCTGTGAGCTTAGTTTTGGCATGTTTTTGTGGTTTGCACTGCACCTGATAGAATCCCGGTCCATTTTCTTGTCATCGGGGAATTTCCCAAATTTTCATTTTTCTCCTCCAATTGCAATTCCTTTGATGCCATCTCCATTCCAGCGTGTTTGTAAGTCCTTCTTTTCTTTTTTGGCCTTCAGTGGGGACCAATTTGGGCAAGCTGTGCTGCATGTGCCTGCACTTGATGGCATATGGTCTGCCTGCATTTCCATGTTTTTCAGTTTGACAAGGAATTTTTTTTTTTTTTTAAGTCCCCATGCCATGTCCCTCATATTTTTCTCCCTATGGTGTGTACTCCTCGTTGACATTTCCCCCTGGTTTTGCAACGTCTGAGAGCTTACTTTTGGCATGTGTTGGTCCTTTGCAATGCAGCTCATTTCCCCACAGCCAATTTTTTGAAGACACTAAAATTGCCGATTTTCTGTTTTTTTTCAGTTGCATTTCATTTGATCCTATCTCCTTTCCAGAGTGTTTCTAAGCCTTTCTTTTCAGGGTCGCAAGATTCCCTTTCCCTTCCCGAAAGGAAATGAAATTTCCTTTCGGGAAGGGAAAGGGAATCTTGCGATTTCAATGGGGACCACTAGAGGAATCTTTGGTGCTTGTCCTTGCCCTTGCAGGCATTCCATGCCTTTTGATGGCTTTGACTTAGGGACAGATTTTTTTCTTTTTTTTTTTCTTTTTTCAGGTATCACCGCCATGTCCCTCATATCTTCCCCTCCAAGTTGTGTCTTCCTCCTTGACGTTTTCCTCTGCTTTTGCAACATCTGTGAGCTTAGTTTTGGCATGTTTTTGTGTTTTGCACTGCACCTGATAGAATCCCGGTCCATTTTCTTGTCATCGGGGAATTTCCCAAATTTGCATTTTTCTCCTCCAATTGCAATTCCTTTAATGCCATCTCCATTCCAGCGTGTTTTTAAGTCCTTCTTTTCTCTTTTGGCCTTCAGTGGGGACCAATTTGGGCAAGCTGTGCTGCATGTGCCTGCACTTGATGGCATATGGCCTGCCTGCATTTCCATGTTTTTCAGTTTGGCAAGGAATTTTTTTTTTTTTAAGTCCCCATGCCATGTCCCTCATATCTTTCTCCCTATGGTGTGTACTCCTCGTTGACATTTCCCCCTGCTTTTGCAACGTCTGAGAGCTTACTTTTGGCATGTGTTGCTCCTTTGCAATGCAGCTCATTTCCCCACAGCCAATTTTTTGAAGACACTAAAATTGCTGATTTTCTGGTTTTTTTCAGTTGCATTTCATTTGATCCTATCTCCTTTCCAGAGTGTTTGTAAGCCTTTCTTTTCAGGGTCGCAAGATTCCCTTTCCCTTCCCGAAAGGAAATGAAATTTCCTTTCGGGAAGGGAAAGGGAATCTTGCGATTTCAATGGGGACCACTAGAGGAATCTTTGGTGCTTGTCCCTGCCCTTGTAGGCATTCCATGCCTTTTGATGGCTTTGACTTAGGGACAGATTTTTTTCTTTTTTTTTTTCTTTTTTCAGGTATCACCGCCATGTCCCTCTTATCTTCCCCTCCCAGTTGTGTCTTCCTCCTTGACGTTTTCCTCTGCTTTTGCAACATCTGTGAGCTTAGTTTTGGCATGTTTTTGTGTTTTGCACTGCACCTGATAGAATCCCGGTCCATTTTCTTGTCATCGGGGAATTTCCCAAATTTGAATTTTTCTCCTCCAATTGCAATTCCTTTGATGCCATCTCCATTCCAGTGTGTTTTTAACTCCTTCTTTTCTCTTTTGGCCTTCAGTGGGGACCAATTTGGGCAAGCTGTGCTGCATGTGCCTGCACTTGATGGCATATGGCCTGCCTGCATTTCCATGTTTTTCAGTTTGGCAAGGAATTTGGTTTTTTTTAAGTCCCCATGCCATGTCCCTCATATCTTTCTCCCTATGCCGTGTACTCCTCGTTGACATTTCCCTCTGCTTTTGCAACGTCTGAGAGCTTACTTTTGGCATGTGTTGGTCCTTTGCAATGCAGCTCATTTCCCCACAGCAAATTTTTTGAAGACACTAAAATTGCCGATTTTCTGGTTTTTATCAGTTGCATTTCATTTGATCCTATCTCCTTTCCAGAGTGTTTGTAAGCCTTTCTTTTCAGGGTCGCAAGATTCCCTTT